>NC_057803.1:677221857-677246813 GCF_018294505.1 Triticum aestivum
TGCCTTAAGGGGGGGGGGGGCGCACCACCCCTTGTGGGATGGTGTGCTCCCCTATTATGGCCCATAAGGCCAATTATTCCCGCGGGGGGGTCCGGTAACCCCCCCGGTAGTTTGACAAATACCCGATGCTACCCGGAACACTTGTGGTGTCTGAATACTATCGTCCTATATATCATTATTTACCTCTCGACCATTTCGAGACTCCTCTTTATGTCCGTGATCTCATCCGGGACTCCGAACAATATTCGGTCGCCAAATCACATAACTCATATAATACAAAATCGTCATCGAACGTTAAGCGTGCAGACCTTATGGGTTCGAGAACTATGTAGACATGACCAAGACACCTCTCCGGTCAATAACCAATAGCGAAACCTGGATGCTCATATTGGCTCGCACATATTCCATGAAGATCTTTATCGGTCGAATCGTAATGACAACATATGTTATTCCCTTTGTCCTCAGTATGTTACTTGCCCGAGATTCGATCGTCGGTATCTTCATACCTAGTTCAATATCGTTACCGGGAAGTCTCTTTACTCGTTCCGTAATACATCATCCTGCAACTAACTCATTAGTCACTTTGCTTGCAAGGCTTCTTATGATGTGTATTACCGAGAGGGCCCAGATATTCCTCTCCGATATCCGGAGTGATAAATCCTAATCTCAATCTATGCCAACCCAAGAAATACCTTCGGAGATACCTGTAGAGCATCTTTATAATCACTCAGTTACATTGTGACGTTTGATAGCACACAAGGCATTCCTCCGGTATCCAGGAGTTGCATATACTCATAGTCGAAGGAATATGTATTTGACATGAAGAAAGCAATAGCAACAAAACTGAACGATCATAATGCTAAGCTAACGAATGGGTCTTGTCCATCACATCATTCTCCTAATGATGTGATCCCGTTTATCAAATGACAACACATGTCTATGGTTAGGAAACTTAACCATCTTTGATCAACGAGCTAGTCTAGTAGAGTCTTACTAGGGACATGGTATTTTGTCTATGTATCCACACATGTATAGTGTTTCTGGTTAATATAATTCTAGCATGAATAATAAACATTTATCATGAAATAAGGAAATATAAAATAACAACTTTATTATTGCCTCTAGGGCATATTTCCTTCACAAATACCATCATCCTATATATTAATCTTTACCTCTCGACCATTTCGAGACTCCGCGTCATGTCCGTGATCTCATCCGGGACTCCAAACAACATTCGGTCACTGAGGGAGTCCTGGACTAGGGGGTGTCCGGATAGCCGAACTATCATGATCGGCCGGACTCCAAGACTATGAAGATACAAGATTGAAGACTTCGTCCCGTGTCCGGATGGGACTTTCCTTGGCGTGGAAGGCAAGCTTGGCGATACGGATATGTAGATCTCCTACCATTGTAACCGACTCTGTGTAACCCTAGCCCTCTCCGGTGTCTATATAAACCGGATGGCTTTAATCCGTAGGACGAACAACAATCATACCATAGGCTAGCTTCTAGGGTTTAGCCTCCTTGATCTCGTGGTAGATCTACTCTTGTAACACACATCATCAATATTAATCAAGCAGGACGTACGGTTTTACCTCCATCAAGAGGGCCCGAACCTGGGTAAAACATCGTGTCCCTTGTCTCCTGTTACCATCCGCCTAGACGCACAGTTCGGGACCCCCTACCCGAGATCCGTCGGTTTTGACACCGACATTGGTGCTTTCATTGAGAGTTCCTCTGTGCCGTCGCAGTCAGGAAGGATGCCTTTTCCCGTCTTTAATGACGGCGCCGTCGTCAAGGGAGCTTTGGCCGCCGGCTAAACTATCCGGCTAGGTGGTTTTCTTATGACCGCCTGTTCGGCCACCGCCCCGACGATGACCTCTCAGGTCATCAAAAGCGATCTTCACGTCAGCTTGGAATTCGCCGAGCAGCTAGATCCGATTGAGCTCTCCTCCGTAAACGAGCTCTTGGATCGCATCGCCGCCCTGGGAGTCGCTACAGACTACGATTAGATTGGTCTTAAAACCAATCTGAGAGAAATTAACTCTCCCCAGGCTACCCACCATGTTGTTGTGGTAGAGGAACAATGCGGCGACTCTTCTTCTATGTTAAAAACCAGCTATGTCCGGATTCCCGATCCCTCCATGCCGGATTCCCGCGGAGGGACATACGTCAATCAAATACTAAACCTAAAGTCAGGCATCGGACCAGATTTGTCGGAAAACATCCAACAAACCAAGCTTCCAAATCCGGAAACTTCTTGGACTTTGAGCCTTTGATCGGGCGGGGTTACGAACTTAATTCCACCCGCCCACCCAAACATAAGCGATCTATCTCAAATACGACAAGAGCCCGATGAAACAGTACATCATTACTGGGCCAGATTCCTCCTGGTTATGAACAGGATAAAGGACTGCCGTGAAGAAAGCGCGATTTCAATTTTCTGCAACAATTGCACGGACAAGAGAATCATGAACGCCATAAGTCGTCGCGAAGTTTCACGCTTTGCCGACCTAGCGACCATTGTACAAAAATACTGTGCGATGGAGAGCGCGTGGAAAATCAAAACCAGTTTTTGGGACAATCCGGCCCTGAATACAACCCCAGTCCAAAATAAAAGGGTGCGTCATACTCAAGCACCTGGGTTAAAAACCAAAAAGCAAAAACCCCCTAAAGGGCACGGAACCGTACTGGAGGGATGGCTCAACGGACCCTGTAAAATCCACAGTACGGAGGGCGCCACTCCAACACATAGCCTTCGAGCATGTTGGATACTACGGCAGGTGGCCAAAAGTGGCGAAGGCTCTTTAGCCCCGGGCAACCAACCCAGCAGTACCAGTACGGTATTAACTGTCTTCAAGACTTTCGCATCAAATAACATGCGGAAGCAAAAAATCCGCAGCCTCGCCAAAGTCTACCAAGTAGCAACAACAAATCCATGGAGCGACACGGCTATCACCTTCAATGCCAGCGATGAACCTAAATTCCAAACAGCTCGAGCACCAGCCGCATTGGTCCTCAGTCCGATAGTGGATGACTTTCGTCTTACCAAGGTACTCATGGATGGCGGCAGCAGATTAAACCTCATCTACGAGGAAACCCTTCAAAAAATGGAAATTGACTGGAGCCGCATTGAGCGAAGCAGCACAACCTTCAGGGGAATAATCCCTAGTCGAGAAGTACGCTGCACAGGAAAAATCACACTAGACGTAGTGTTCGGCTCGCCGGACAACTACAGGTCCGAAGAGGTCACGTTCCAAGTGGCCCCATTCGGCAGCGGATACCACGCCTTGTTAGGGCGAGAGGCATTCACAATCTTCCAAGATATACCTCATTACGGGTACATGAAGCTCAAAATGCCCGGGCCCAATGGAATAATCACTCTTGTCAGTGATCCAGATATAGCACTCCGCGCTGAAAATAAGATAGCCGCACTGGCCCTAGAGGCATTATCCGAAGCCCTAGTGGCAGAGGAACTCACTGAGCTGCGCTCCACGGTGGACAGGGACGATGTGATACTCGATAAGAGGTCTAAGTCCACCTCTTTTAAGCCAGCAGACGAAATAGTCAAATTCCAGGTCCATCCAATGGACCCCAAAAGATGGCTTCCATTGGGGCACAATTAAATCCTGATGTAGAAGCCGCACTATGAGAATTCCTTTGGGAAAATTGGGACATTTTTGCCTGGCACCCTTCAGACATGCCAGGAATCCCACGCAGGCTGGCAGAGCACAGCCTAAATATCCTAAAAGGATTCAAGCCAGTCAAACAGGCTCTTCGGTGATTTTCCGAACCCAAAAGACAGGCAATGGGAGAGGAGCTAGCCAAACTCTTAGAAGCCGGATTCATCAGAGATATAAAACATCCGGACTGGCTAGCCAACCTAGTAATGGTACCAAAAAAGGACAAATCCTGGCGCCTTTGTGTCGATTTCAAAGACCTTAACAAGGCCTGTCCAAAGGACCCTTTCCCTCTCCCTCGCATCGACCAAATCATCGATGCTACCGTAGGGCACAATTCGTTGTGCTTCCTCGATGCATACTCCGGATACCATCAAATCAAGATGGCGGAATAAGACCAGGCCGCAACGGCATTCATTACTCCATACGGACCATTCTGCTTCAACACAATGCCCTTCGGACTCAAAAACGCCGGCGCAACATATCAGCGCATGATTCAGACATGTCTGGCTACCCAGATAGGCAAAACAGTAGAGGCATACGTAGACGATGTGGTCGTCAAGACCAAACACGTCGAAACTCTAGTAGACGACTTGAGGGTGACATTCGACAACCTCCGAGCATATGACATTAAGCTCAACCCGGAAAAATGTTTTTTCGGCGTACCAGCCGGAAAGCTCTTGGGCTTCGTTGTATCCGGTAGAGGAACTGAAGCAAACCCAGCCAAGATCTGAGCTCTGTCACAATTGGATATCCCAAAAGACCTCAAGCAAATACAAAAACTAACTGGATGCGTGGCAGCTCTAAGCCGCTTCATCTCCCGTTTGGGAGAAAAGGCACTGACCCTCTATCGCCTCCTCCGGCGCACCGAACATTTCGAATGGACGGATGCTGCCACGGCCGGACTCGAAGAAATTAAGGCCGTATTGGCAACAAATCCGGTCCTGGCCGCGCCCAACCTGGGCGAACCAATGTTATTGTATATCGCAGCAACACATCAAGTTGTCAGCACGGTACTCGTCGTCGAACGAGAATCAGAAGGGCACAAATTCCCTCTTCAAAAACCAGTGTACTACGTATCCACTATCTTAACTCCATGCAAGTACCGGTACCCACACTATCAAAAGATAACGTATGCGGTGTTCATGGCATCCCAGAAGCTGCGACACTACTTTCAAGAGTGTTCCATAACGGTGGCCTCTGAAGTGCCTCTCAACGATATTATAAATAATCACGACGCGACGGGCAGGATTGCAAAATGGGCCATTGAGCTCTTACCATTTGACATAACCTACAAACCACGACGAGCTATAAAGTCGCAAGTTTTGGCTGACATCATCGCCGAATGGACCGAAGCCGAACTCCCTAAAGAGTACGACGCATACTCCAATTGGATCATGCACTTCGACGGCTCCAAAATGTTGGCTGGCTTGGGGGCTGGCGTCGTTTTGACGTCCCCAACCGGAGACACAGTCCAATACGTGCTTCAAATAATGTACACGGACTCCAACAATGCAGCCAAATACGAGGCCCTTCTACATGGCCTCCGGATGGCAATCTCCATGGGTATTCAACGCCTAGAGGTGCGCGGGGATTCAAACCTCGCAATATCCCAAGTAAATGGAGACTTTGACGCCAAGGATCCGAAAATGGCAGCCTACCATAACGCCGTCCTAAAAATGTCAGCCTGGTTCGAAGGACTCGAATTCCACCATGTAGCCCGGGATAATAACCAGGCAGCAGACGTGTTGGCACGCATCGGCGCAAAACGCGACACCTCCCTCCAAACATCTTCCTGGAGCGGCTCTTTAAGCCATCCGTATTATGGGAAGAGGAGTCCGGCAATAACAATCCGGAACCAACTGCATCACCTAACATAGAACATTCTGACACAATCGGTGGCACAGCCAATGAAATAATAGATTCAGCCCATGAAATACTGGCAGTAATAGCCCCGCGGACAAAACCATTCCTAGCCTACTTAATTAGGAAGGAACTTCCCGAAGACCAAAATGAGGCCCGCTGCATAGTTCGGCGATCTAAAGCCTACAAGGTCCATGAGGGAGAACTTTATAAGAAAAGCACAACCGGAGTCCTTCAAAGGTGTATCTCTGAAGAGGAAGGGTGAACCTGGCTGAAATTCACGCCGGACTCGGTGGGCACCACGCCGCTGCCCGGGCCCTTGTAGGCAAGGCCTTCCGTACAAGATTTTATTGGCCGGCCGCCCGGGTAGATGCTCATGACCTAGTCCAACGATGCGTCGGTTGCCAGCTCTTTGCTAATCAGAGCCACATGCCACCCACCGCCCTCAAAACTATACCCATCACTTGGCCGTTCGCGGTCTGGGGGCTTGACATGGTTGGACCCCTTAAAGGGGGAACCCACAAGCACAAATACTTATTGGTCATGGTGGATAAATTCACCAAATGGATAGAGGCCAAGCCGGTTAAAACGGCAGAATCCGGACCTGTGATAGACTTCATATCCGGGGTAGTACACCGTTTTGGCGTTCCCCACAGCATCATGACTGATAACAGCACGAATTTCACGGCCGACGAGGTGAAACTCTGGTGCAAAAACATGGGCATCAAGCTCGACTATGCTTCAGTCTACCATCTAATCATGAGCGGCATCAAACCCAGATTAGTGCGGTCCCTCACGGAATCTAACACGCACTGGGTAGAGGAGCTTGACTCCGTACTCTGGGGGCTGCGGACCACGCCAACCCGCACAACCGGATTCACACCATTTTTAATGGTATACAGCGCTGAGGCAGTTTTGCCCCGCGATATAATTCATGACTCACCTCGCGTGCGCATGTACGAGGAAAGAGAAGCCGAGTTGGATCGGCAGGACAATTTGGACGCTTTAGAGGAGGAGCGCGACGTGGCAAAATCCTGTTCCGCATTCTATCAGCAGCAGGCTCGAAGATATCAAAGCAGAGAAGTACGGGCCAAAACTTACAATGTTGGCAAGCTAGTTCTACGCCTGCCGGATAAGAAAAAGGACAAACTTAAGCCCAAATGGGAAGGTCCCTTCATCATCGACCAAGTCCTTACCGGCGGTGCATACCGTCTATGCAACGCATCTGACAACAGACTCGAGCCAAACCCATGGAACGCAGCCCGTCTCCGAAGATTTTACGCCTAGCGCCGGACTCAGGGTTCGTCTCCTTCCTCCTTCCACCTTTCATATTTTTTTGCTGTCTTTGTTTTCCCTCCTTTTTCCTCCCTCTTTCAGTACAAGCCCCTTGAGGGATGATCTGCGCTTTGTTCGCACTCACTCGATGTGCTACTCGCACTCGGTATACCTGGGGGCTTCTTTAAAAGAAGCTTATTTCTATGGGCTTCATGCCCAACACATGTGTCATACTTCCGCATGTACCTTTTGATCACCGTTATATGCATCGATATGACTTAAGTTTTGGCCAAGCCGGGTTGCCTGGCTCCTGTGCTTACCCCTACATTCCCGATTGTTCGGCTAGGAGGTAAAGGGAGCACCTCTGCGATTGTTACTGCCGGGTCAGCCGGATGTGTACCTCAGACTGGGTGAAGCCGAAGGCTAGCGTTCTTAAGGGAATATTCGGTCGGTGCCCTGAAAGATGATTTATTACTTACTTATTTATCTGCCCCCAGATGCTTTTTCTGCTATTTTTGCAATCCGTACATGCACTTTAGGGCATGCCTCCCAGGGAAAGGAACCCTTAATGGAACTATTCTCCCTGGAAGATTTTTCTTACTAACCATGTAATATAACATAGCTAGTTGGGCACTTGTCTGATAAAGCAATTATGACCCCTACGCCTTGTCTCCATGCATGCCC
The DNA here is from genome assembly GCF_018294505.1 of Triticum aestivum. Lineage (NCBI taxonomy): Eukaryota > Viridiplantae > Streptophyta > Magnoliopsida > Poales > Poaceae > Triticum > Triticum aestivum. The sequence continues at coordinate 677,229,360 of NC_057803.1, forward strand.
CGGTTCTTTTATAACCGTAAGGGTATTCGGACACACTCCGGACTATTGGGTCCCGAGGTTGAAGCGAAAAGGTCCACAAAGACAAACGATCTACAATCCGGCTAGAAGGCATTTTACATGTCATTTTAAAATTACATCAAACTGACTGATTGTACTCCTCTTCAATCCCATCTAATAGGCTGTCTAATTTACAGTCTTGTTGGGAATATTTCGCGGCCAATTCTACTTGGCCGTACATCAGGCTCACATGGATCTCCTTCCCATCGAGCCCCACAGGTTCGACCTCGGCCATGTGGTTTGGGTCAGCCTTCGGGTATCGCGTCTTCACCATGGCCCAGGCCTCCCTGGCGCCCTGACGGCAGGCCGATATCTTCCACAGATGGAGACGCCTCCGTACTCCCTGAAGCTTCTCAGCAAGCCCTCCAAGGCCCTCGGGTAGGGAGACGGAAGGCCATAGGGCCTGAACAACGCCGCTCATCGCCTGCCGAACACGTTCGTGCAGTTGCAGCAGCTCGGGAAGAGGGTCTCCCGTGGAACCAGGCATCTCCTCCGCCGAACGACCCGTGAGCACACCTACAGACACATTTCTGTCAATCGACTTCCTTGCCGAACTCTTCTTTTCAAAAGAGTTTGCTCAAGCACTTACTATAAATGCCGCGACGAAGCCGCCGATTCTCCTTTACGGAGTTAGACAGCTGGACCCGAACATCTTTTAGTTCTTCGCCCAACTGGGTGTTGGCATCCTGGAGTTTGTTCCTCTCCTGCTGCACCCTCATAAGCACCCTCTCGCCGGCCTTCAACTGGCGCATCAGATGTTGCTTGTCCGGATCTAGTCCGGCACCCTCTGCAATATTATTGTCAGACTATACACACATGCCGCACTTCATAAACTACTTCTTTTCAAAATATGAATTACCAGAGGGGGTCTCCGTGGCTCCCCAGGCAGTGGCTAGTGCGGCCTCAAGTTCGGCCTTGCATTCTTGAAGCTCCTGGGACAGGTGGGTATTCTTCTCGGTAAGATCCTGCATAACAAATGATCCTTAAATCAGTTAGTTTAACTATTTTAAGTCTCGGGGGCTACTGGCATATATAACTATTAAAATTCCTCACCCGTATGTCTTTTACATACTGCTTCGTGGCTCTGGTTAAACCATCTTGAGCAGCACGGAGGTGCGCGTCTCCCGCATTAAAGGCATTCAACGCCTCTGGGGAGAAACACGCGTCACGAAGAACTGTCCGACGGCGCCTGTGATTCATGGCGCTCTCCACCTCAAACCTGGTGGCGGACAACCTGTCGGCATCCTCCATTGGAGGAGCATTCGGCTCGTGCCTTGCGCTCGCCTCTTCCTCCGGACCAGGCGTTGGAGCCTGGCTGGCGGAGGCTTGGTTGGCACCCTCTCCGGACTCAGTCCGGCGAGCGCTCTTTCTCCTGGAAGAATTATGAGCATTAATATACCTCCCAAGAGTCTTTCCCTTAAAAGACAATGGTGCACCATACCTTTGCAGCGATGTTTCGATTCGCGCCACACTCCTCTTCCGCCTGCTAGGCCGCACTGACCTCGTTTGGTTAGTCGCCGCGGGCTCGGCTTCCCGCCGTAAAGGCACCTCCTGCAAAGCACCATTGGTACACGGTGGTCAGTAATAAGCATTAAAAAAGTAACGGTGTCAAGACTTTGGTCGTACTCACCTGGGAAGCCGGACATAAACCGGGGTAGTCAGCCGTAATGGTGACTAAAGCATTGTCTATGCTGAGCTGGTGGAACACCCCGTCAATCAAATCCACCTTTATGTCCGGATCCTCTTTGGAGGCCGGATCAAGGGATCTTCCCGGATCCTCGGGTTGTGGAGTTGGGCTTTCTATGCCCTCCACATCCCGGCGTAGTTCCTGCGTCGAAATCATTAAGTAAGACACTTATCTTTGAAAGCACGGATCAGATATATAAGCGTCCGCTTACCCAGCTCCGAGGGTTATTCATGGAGAATCCATTCAATGGATTCGTGCGGAGGAAGTCCTCCTTCTCCCCCTTGTACAAGCCGGACATGATCTTCACCACATCGTCGGCCGATCCCGACCCCGTGCGGCCATGACGGGTGGCGTCATTATCCCCGTTGAAATCCCACATGGGGTGGCCCCTATATTGGAGCGGCTGCACCCCTCGCATAATGCATGTGGCCATGACTCCAATCATGGTTAATCCGGAATGGGCTAGTAACCGTATCCGACCCATCATATAGTGGACGCTCCTGTCATCTTCCCGTTGAGGGCTCCGTGGGTGCCAACTCAGGCGCTTCAGAGGAGCGTTGCTAAACTCCGGGAGGCCGATCCGGACTGGATCCGGTAGCGGGGCGTCTTCCATATAGAACCACTCCGAAGGCCAGTCTTCGGACGCCTTCTTCGGGGTTCCGGATAGGTATCCGGTCCCGGCGATGCGCCATATTTCGGCTCTGCCCACTTGATATATCGACCCCTCGTGAGAACGGGGTACGAGGCAAAACAGCCTCTTCCACAGTGCAAAATGGGTCTCGATGCCCAAGAACAGCTCGCAAAGAGCTACAAATCCCGCGATGTGCAAAATGGAGGCAGGCGTGAGGTGGTGAATTTGGAGTCCATAGAACTCCAGGAGCCCCCGGAGAAACAGATGTATGGGAAATCCGAGTCCCCTTATTAAGTAGGGGACGAAGCATACCCACTCTCCTTTGGAGGGATTGGGGACGCTCTCCGCCTGCTTCCCACCCTTCGAACTGGAACCATAAAGGCTGGGGGAAGGTATCCCTCTGCTTGAAGCGTCACTAACTCGCTATGCGGGACTGAACATCTCCTCCAATCTCCTGGCTGAGGACTGGGAGTGCAAGAAGAGGAGCCGCGTCGACTATCCATGATGGAATGGATTTCTTGTCAGATGCGCCTCGATGAGTACTTGCGGAAGGAGGATGGTGTGATTTGGATCTGGATCCTCGCCTCTCTTATAGGCAGCTTGTTCGCGCAGCTAGGGGGTAAAACGTAAGAATACCCTAGCTTTTCGCATTCGTACAACACGTGGAAGAAGGCCATTATTGGACGTGGAAGCCAAGGAGCGCAACATTTATGAAGCAACCGAACACTATCCGGAAAACACATGGAGCGTGAAGGAGAACCCGCCTTGCAAACGCCGAAGACAACATACGCGCCGGACTCGTCATCATTGAAGCCTGGTTCAGGGGCTACTGAGGGAGTCCTGGACTAGGGGGTGTCCAGATAGCCGAACTATCATCATCGGCCAGACTCCAAGACTATGAAGATACAAGATTGAAGACTTCGTCCCGTGTCCGGATGAGACTTTCCTTGGTGTGGAAGGCAAGCTTGGCGATACGGATATGTAGATCTCCTACCATTGTAACCGACTCTGTGTAACCCTAGCCCTCTCCGGTGCCTATATAAAGCGGATGGCTTTAGTCCGTAGGACGAACAACAATCATACCATAGGCTAGCTTCTAGGGTTTAGCCTCCTTGATCTCGTGGTAGACCTACTCTTGTAACAAACATCATCAATATTAATCAAGCAGGACGTAGGGTTTTACCTCCATCAAGAGGGCCCGAACCTGGGTAAAACATCGTGTCCCTTGTCTCATGTTACCATCCGCCTAGACGCACAGTTCGGGACCCCCTACCCGAGATCCGTCGGTTTTGACACCGACAGTCACCAAAACATATAACTCATATAACACTATATCTTCAATGAATGTTAAGCGTGCGGACACTACGGGTTCGAGAACTATGTAGACATGACCGAGACACCTCTCCGGTCAATAACCAATTGCGGAACTTGGATGCCCATATTGGCTCCTACATATTCTACGAAGATCTTTATCGGTCGAACCGTTATGACAACACACGTAATTCCCTTTGTCTATCGGTATGTTACTTGCCCGAGATTCGATCGTCGGTATCTTCATACCTAGTTCAATCTCGTTACCGGCAAGTCTTTTTACTCGTTCCGTAATACATCACCTCGAGACTAACTCCTTAGTCATTTGCTTGCAAGCTTATGATGTGTATTACCGAGAGGGCCTAGAGATACCTCTCCGATATCCGGAGTGACAAATCGTAATCTTGATCTATACCAACTCAACAAACACCCTCAGAGGTACCTGTAGAGCATCTTTATGATCACCCAGTTATGTTGTGACGTTTGATAGCACACAAGGTATTCCTCCGGTATCTGGTAGTTGCATAATCTCATAGTCGAAGGAATAAGTATTTGACATGAAGAAAGTAGTAGCAATAAACTGAACGGTCATTATGCTAAGCTAACGGGTGGGTCTTGTCCATCACATCATTCTCCTAATGATGTGTTATAAAATGACAACACATGTCCATGGTTAGGAAACCTTAACCATCTTTGATCAACGGGATAGTCTAGTAGAGGCTTTCTAGGGACACGGTATTTGTTCATGTATTCACACCTGTATTTAAGTTTTAGATCAATACAATTCTAGCATGAATAATAAACCTTTATCATGATTTAGGAAATATAATAATAACCATTTTATTATTGCCACTAGGGCATATTTCCATCACGTCCGCCGGCGTTTGAGGGGCCAAATTAGCCCATCACGACTGTAGATGCTCCAAGCCCCGTCTAAATGCCCAGGTAACTAAGTAGCACTGGATCCTGGGAGTGGTGGTGCGACAAGAGACGAAATCTTGAAACGGTTCGTCGCTCCCTTGCTGTATGCTCATCAGTTCGTCCTCGGCACCAGGTTGGGTGTGGACCCCTTGGAAGTTTAAGATGAACTTGCGACATAGTTCACCTTAGAACTGGATGTAGAATCAAGGGAGGTGAATGAATGATTATCAGGCGGTCCCCTTTGTTAGAAACTTAGAATAACTGTCTTGACCCATGTTTTTTTGGAAATTCCTAAAGCAAATCTCAAAAGCCCATGTATAAATAGCAAGTGGAGGTTCTAAACTTCAGTCTCATCCCGAATGTGGCGAAGGTGTGAGACCTCTTTATATAGTGGCTTCTACCAACGCCACTAAGTGATGGAACAAGGAGAGAAATAGAACACCATAGTCTATGGCCTTGTAGCAACACAACTTTCTTTTGCCGTTTTATTTTTGGTGTCTTGATAGACAAGTTGATTGTTTACTTGTCTGGTAAGTCTATCACATGGAAATCAGGTCGGTTTGAGATCGCGGTCGCAACCTTAACCTTGCTATATATACAAATTACCGGCCACACCCAAAGACACATTGAAAATGTGTTATGTTTTTTGCTTCCCCTTGCTACTTGCGCCGCCACATAGTCAACTCCACCCCGAACTTCTGCGTGCACCGGCGAGTGGGAGAGCAGGTGAGGGAGTCCTGGACTAGGGGGTGTCCGGATAGCCGAACTATCATCATCGGCCGGACTCCAAGACTATGAAGATACAAGATTGAAGACTTCGTCCCGTGTCTGGATGGGACTTTCCTTGGCGTGGAGGGCAAGCTTGGCGATACGGATATGTAGATCTCCTACCATTGTAACCGACTCTGTGTAACCCTAGCCCTCTCCGGTGTCTATATAAACCGGATGGCTTTAGTATGTAGGACGAACAACAATCATACCATAGGCTAGCTTCTAGGGTTTAGCCTCCTTGATCTCGTGGTAGATCTACTCTTGTAACACACATCATCAATATTAATCAAGCAGGACGTAGGGTTTTACCTCCATCAAGAGGGCCCGAACCTGGGTAAAGCATCGTGTCCCTTCTCTCCTGTTACCATCCGCCTAGACGCACAGTTCGGGACCCCATACCCGAGATCCGCCGGTTTTGACACCGACATTGGTGTGTCAAGGACCCCGACTCAATGCCACATCGATCTAGCATGTAACACCTCATATCACTTTGCAGCCTCACGCATGGTATTCCCACGGGTGTCGCCTTACCTTTGCCCGGGACCGTTTGCACATTTTGGCACACGTATATGATAGTGTCGCTAGCATCCATATGATAAGGAGCCCAGGCTGACATGGCTAGTCGTAAACCCAAAGTGGCACAGACTTACAGGGACAGGCATCCATGACCCAGCATCGAACGTGTCGGTCATCAGCGAGTGAATCCAGGCTGTAGCACTGGGCTAGCAGGACTCCAGTGAACCGGGCTGTAGCGGGCTAACAGGACTCCGGTATTCATTGCGTGACATTTCCCCGAAGGGACAGACACAGGAACGAAGAAGGACACATGCCGGCCAGCCTAAGTGTTCCGGAGCAGTAGCAAGCTACCATGGCTCGGTGGAAACACTAGGAGACATTTCCCGGTAAGAGAGGCTACTAAGGATATACAACTAGATAGTCAGATCCCACACATACCAAGCATTTCAATCATACACACAATATGCTCGATATGTGCAAATACAACAAGGCATCACAACATGACTCTACGACACAAGTAAGTATTCATTAGGCTCCGAGGAGCGAGATATTACAAACAGGGGTCCCATGACCCAACATTCAGAGCATACAAATCGAAGCACAAGTGGAAGCTATCATGTCTGAGTACAGACGTCTATAAATGAAAAAGGCTTGAAAGCCTGGCTATCTACCAGATCCTGCCGAGGGCACAAGATCGTAGCTGAGGTAACAAGCTAAACGTCGAAGTCCACGCGGTACTACTAGCGAGACTGAAGTCTCTCTGCAAAAACATAAATTAAGCAACGTGAGTACAAATGTACCCAGCAAGACTTACATCAGAACTAACTACATATGCACCATTATCAACAAAGGGGATGGTGGGGTTTAACTGTAGCAAGCCAGCTTTGACTCGGTGGCTATCCTGAACTACGACTGCAAGTAACTCTTTTGAGGTGGCGCACACGAGTCCACATATTCACCAACCAATACACCACTATGGATCCGCTCCCGTCTCCCCACGAGAACGCCATCCATAGCACTCACGCTTATCTTGCGTATTTTAGAGTATCCACTTTCACTTGTCTATGAACTGTACAGGCAACCCAGAAGTCCTTTTCCGCGGACACGGCTATTCGAATAGATCATATTAACCCTGCAGGGGTGTACTTCATCACACACGCTCTCACCACTTACCGCCGTTTACACGACATGTACTCGGCAACCTTCAAGCGGAAGCCCAACGTGGGTGTCGTCCATGGCCTGCCTAAACACTCAAGTCTCTAGTCCAGGTTTATCGCCTATTCGGGTTCCATCCATGAGGAGATCCGGCCGGAGTTTCGCTCACAGCCCCAAACGATGTGAACAGGGTTCCCGAGACACCAAACGGGCGCCCGGTACACCGTGCCACGTGCCTACCGCATCACAGCCCACCCCTACGGTCAGCGCTGCGCACGGCCTCCAGCGTACTACAAACACCAGAAACTACTTGCAACTCCTGGACAGAGGACAAGGGTGATTAAGAAGCCGAGAGGGTCCATTGGTTTCGGGCCCAATGCGTGGTAGTAGCTGAATCATGGATCACAAACACAGAACTCAGTTCCTGAGGACGGCTGCAATGAGACAACCCACCATGTACTCCTACATGGCCTCTCACCGCTACCTTTACCAAAACGTATTCACACACTTAGCTCACACACAGTAGGACATGTTCACACACCTCTGATTCATCCCCGATGAATCAGACCTGACTCAACTCTAAGCAGTAGCAGGCATGACAAACAAGCATGAATGAGTAGGCACAACAGGGCTCAAACAACTCCTACTCATGCTAGTGGGTTTCATCTATTTACTGTGGCAATGACAGGTCATGCAAAGGATAAAGGGGTTCAGCTACCGCAGCAAGTAACAGATGAATCGGTGTTGTCCTAATGCATTAAAAGAGAGCAGGAGCGATAGAGTAGGATTGTATCGGAATGAACAAGGGGGTTTTGCTTGCCTGGCACTTCTGAAGATAGCATTGAGTCTTCATCAGTGTCAACGATCACATCATCGGTATCATGTCTATCGAGAGGGGACAAATACCAGCAGACAAGAAAGAACACAATCAATGCAATGCACAATATGATGCATGCTATGACATGGCAATATGAATGTGTTTTGGGCTAATGCACCTAGCTATAATTTAAGTGAAGTTGGTTTGAATACATGATTCAAACTCCAACTCCATATATGATTATTTAAATGCCCTTTATTTGTTTTGTCCAAAACAGAGGACAAACATTGTTCAAACATGCATGAAAATGGTAGAGATGGATTCCTTGAATTTTTCTGATAATTTTTCATATATAATTTATTTCATTTGGAGTTACGGTTGAAATTCTATGAATTTTAGAAGTTTTTACAATTTTCTGAAATTTCCTGCATTTATTTAAATCCAGAAAATGATTTATTGCGTAAGCACTGCATCACTGTGACGTCAGCAAGTCAACATGCGCTACTGCAGGTCAAACCTGACCAGTGGGGTCCACTAGTCAGTGACACAGCGCTGGCATAAGTCACTGACGTGTGGGGCCGGTCAAAGGCCACGTCAGCGAGGTCAACGCCGACGCGTGGGGCCACTGTGATTAATTTAAACTAAACAGGAATTAAGCTGTGATTAATTAGGGGCGTGGGGCCCAGGTGTCAGTGAGCTAGGAGGTTGATTAGTGGGGCTGTTAGCTGCTAATGACGGGCCACGTCATCTCGCCGGAGTCTCGTCGGCGGTGACCTCGAACCGCGGTGGAGTTCGCTCGGAACTCGCCAGAGTCGACGGATCGACGCGCCAGGGGCACCAGAGGATAGCCCGTGCCCGTGCGCATCTAGGGGGACCAACGGGAGGTGCGGGGGTGGCCGGAGTTCGCCGGAGTGGAACCCGCGGCGGATGCCGGAGTTCGGGTCTCAGCGGTTTCGGCACTAGGGTGCACAGGAGGGGAAACGGGTGGTGGACTTGGCCTTCTGGTGAGCTCCTGAGCACGGGCCTGAAGTCGGACGCGAGCTATGCTAGCTAGAGCGACGGCGGCGGCATGGCCGACGGCGGTGGGGTTTCGGCCTTGGTAGATAACCTAGCTACGGTGCGCGAACGACGAAACAGAGAGGGGGAAACGGATGGAGAGCTCACATAGACCCTGTAGAGGTGGACGGCGAGCTTGAGGGAGGCCTGACGGGGACGGATTTGACGGCGGCGATCCGCGGTGGCCGAGGAGGGGAACGGCGAAGCTGGCAGCATCCAGGGCTTCCGGCGCCTTCCGTCTTGGTGAGGAGGAAGAGGGGGACGGGGCGGAGCTTCTTGGCGCTTAGGTGAGGCGTGGGATGGCTGGTGGCCACGGTGGTTGCGAGCGACGTCGGCGGCGGCTCTCGGTCATGGGGGGGAAAGCAGAGGAGCAAGGGGGAGGGAGGTCCAGAGAGCGAGGGAGAAGTGAGAGGGGGTCGGGGAGGCGCGTGGCGTCGCGGACGGGGTCCAGGGCGACGAGAGGAAGGCGGCAAGCAGGAGGTGGCCGGGGCATCGCCAGCGCTCGCCACCGAGCTGCTTCGGGGCGAGGGGAGGAAGACGACAGGGGGGGGACGCCTGGTGGGCTGGGCCGCACAGGAGCTGGGCCGGCTGGGCTACCGGGTGAGCGCCAGGTAAGGTTTCTCTCCTCTCTGCTTTTCCTTTTTCTGTTTTTATTTATTTATTTTGTTCTGTGTTGTTTTAGTTTAGTAAAATACTAAACCATTTTATAAAATCCTGAAAATAGTTATGTGGCTAGAACTAAAATATACCAAACCACATAAAATGTTCCAGTATTATTGGACATATATTATTTATATATCAAATATATATCCAATGCAAATAGTTATTGAATTAATTCAAAGTCCCAAAATAAATGTTTCAGTCACTCCAAAAATATTGGTTTGCATTTTATTCTTGCCAATATTTTTCAAAGCTGAAAAGGAACATTTCCTTGGAAACATTTGAAGCAATTTTTAATGTTGATCATCATTTTTTTTAAATGACTTCTGAGGCTCTCCAATTCCCCAGTTCAAATTTAAAGAAATTTAGACATGATGCATGGATGCAATGCCACTAGTTGCAAGCAAGCTCTAGGGCTATGACAACTCACCCCCACTAAACAAAAATCTCGTCCCGAGATTCAAGCGTAGGGTAAGGTGAAGGGGGAACACAAACTAGCACAATCTTCACGATCCAGTTGCACTTCAAATGAACGTTGATTCGTTCACCATCATTGTCTCGAAGTCTTGCTCTGAGAACTCCAGCTAACATGACAACGAGAGGAAAGGAAAGACCCTAAAAGAATCGTTCTTCTCGAAGGTCGAACAACTCAGGATTAACTCTCGGAATGAGACATAGCAACATCTCTTGAGCTGAGAGACGAAGCACACCTCTAGCGGAAAGGAGTGGAACAAATGACGGAGGTTTACCAGGTAGACTACAACTCCACACTTAACAGAGTAGTAAACGGTTGTCAGCGCAGCGAGGAGTTGAGTTGCCATGATACCACAACGATGCACCTTAGGGAAGGTGACTCGTGGAGATATCCCCTTAAGTGGCAAAAGAATTACCTTTGATTCAGGGATCATTGGAACTCTTTAAACCAGCCTAAGGCAATTCTCGAGCGATCATTTGGAGGGGGTCGGTAGAATGGCATACTCGGACTTGGATGATGTGGATTACCTTGTTGAAGACAACGTAATGGATGAATTTGCTTACCACCAGAAATGGAAGGGACCCATGGTAGAATGGCACATTGGCGGTGCAAGCTGGGAACAAAATGCAAATGCTGGGAATGATTCTGGTAACTGGGGAAGAACCGAACAATAGAGAGTGAATTCACTGTTTGAAAAGGTCATAGCATTGCCGAGGAAACTGAGAGGAATCCCAGTTAGTGCTGATGATAACACGTAGCGCTTGTGCGTGCTCTCAAGAACTTGAGCATTTCCACAATCATCAAGGTTTTATCAACATCCGTGTCAAGGGTGCTGACAACACAACATACTACCATGATGGCTAATGATGGATGTTGCAGATGCAAAGGAAGATAACACCTTCTCAGATTTCACCTTAGCGAGGCCAAGGAAACAAAATCTGGATGATCGACCGAGAGACACTTAGCACTCCGCTTCTAATGTTCTCCTTGATGTGCTAGCATATACCATTCATTGAAATGGTTTGGTATCTAGAGCATCAAGTAAAGATCGGACTTCAGGAACACAAAAAATCCATAAGGAACAACTAGGGAGTAAATCCTACGAAGTCCTTATGGGAAGGTGGCCAACTTCCTCAATCAAGATTCTATAATAATGGGTCTTCCGGCTGGGTGTGTTGGCCACGACATCCACCTTACCGGTTATCGAGGGACCAATATTATAGTTCTTGGGAAATGTTCCAACCATCATATCTGCCTGAGATTCAAATCTGGTTGGTGTCAGGATATTCCAGACTCATCGAGTCTAGGAAGAAAAACGAAAGTTTGCAACACAAATCGACGAGATGACGTTGCGAGATTCTTGGGAAATGAACTACGATAGTAAGCTTCAAAACATGAGCTGGTTCTGCTACAAACATGTGAACACGATGTCCTAGACAAGCATGACCACGTGGTAGTCTTACAATAAAACACTACCGAGTTCTGGTTGGGAACCATCACCGTGGATAACGAAGTCCTTGCATAAGTCATATGATTAGCTCTTATGAAGGAACTTCTTCTCCTTGAACAAATCAATCAGTGGCTTGGTGTGCTCGGGACACATATGGAATGAAGGTTGCAAGTCTCCAGACCACAGAATACTTCGCACGTATGCATGACTGATTTGGGATGATTCCAAAGGAAACAAAACAATCTTTCTCAAATTCATGGCGGCAACTTTCACCAAATGCACGTGTATAAGAGGAAGTCACTCCTTTCATCAAACAAATACTTCATGAGCTAGCATGAAGAAAATGCTTCAAAAGTTTCCAACACTAACTTATTGTCCAACAAGATCTTGGAGAAGATAAAATGATGTTGATGGACTCAACAACAAATCATCGAGATTTCCATGAAGATGGAATTCCCTAATTATGTGAACAGGTGATAGCATTGGTCAGACCCATAAGATATAATGGTGTATGCTCGAGGAGTCAAGCACGAGTAAGACAACATTACGAACATCGTTGGTTCTGATTTGATTTGAGAATAGCCCACACTCAAATCAAAGTTTTAACAAGATAATAGGTCCAACAACTGATCACAGGGACCAATCGATGAAGACATCATCTTTCTTCAACATACATACAAGATATCCCTTAATATGAACTAAGTCGGAGAAGCCTTTATCTTCCAGCTCTCCAAGTTGTTGTTTAGCTTAACCAACTAGCTCAGGGGTATCCAACACGGATTCTTGGAGAAATGGTGGTTTACAGGAATAAACCAACTTGATCACGAGCTCAACATAACAGTCAGGTGACAACCTGGTGATACTTTCGAGAAGATATTCGGAAAATCACGAACCACCGATATGTTACTAAGCTCGAGAACAATCTTGCTTTTCAGGGCAAGACGATATGATCAAATGAGCGAGGACTTGACAAAATCCTAACTCATCAATCGAAATGTGCACCAGGAAGATGGACAAGGTAGCACGATCAATCTTAGAATGATGATTCAAGAACAACACATTAAGAATGAGGTTATTGTCCATTTAACTACCAAGCAACAAGGTTGCTAGGAGTATTGATTTCACACATCACGATTCACTTGTCGACATTCCGGTTATAACCACACGGAACCGAGGAATGAGTAATGATGGCGACAAGTATCACTGTACCAAGAGTTCATAGGATGGTGTGCAATTCCTACAATAATCCCGATATAAAAGATGGTAATACTCCAAGGTAGAAAAGAGCAAAAGCTGGATTGGCATTTGATCTGCGGAGTACAATTGTTTTGACCCAATCCTAGATATGGATGAGGTACTGGAGTTTGTTTCTCCTAGTCATTCCGGAATAGAATGGCTTGACGGACCACAAGAGTAATAGGTATCGATGAACGATTGCACGCATACTCTTGACTATCAATTGATAAACGAGGGTCAGAAGACAAATAAAGAGGGACAACTCAAAGGAGCATACGATTTTCTGAGTTGTGGATGCATGGTTTAGCATGTCGAACGAATTCGACATATTTCTTCCGGACAATCCATGCGGAAAGGTAGAACTAACAGAGTCACAACATAGAATCGAGAACTCATCAAGAGCTCTGGTTGTGATCCTTTGGTTCAAAGAAATTCTGCCATAGAATGGTTCATGGTAATTGGAAGAAGGATATACCACGAACCTCGAGGACTATCGCAAAGGATACTAGTATCCTAAAGGGGACTAGCAAACACTATCAACATGAAGTAAGTAGGGTGAATCTCGGGTTCAAAACCCAGGAATAGAATACCTACTAACTATGTGGCATCACGGGATGCTTTCGGGAATAAAGGCCAGAAGCATCACACTGGGACACAGAACATGGCTAGACTACTAGATGATCCCCTGAGACACCTAGGGTAATAATAATAACTCCCACATAACTGTCAAGGCAATAGAGTACCTCAACTCAACAATTAGTGTGATTGAGCTGGCATAAAGGAACATCGAAACCAGAGGGAAAGGATTTTGCAAATGCATCAGACTGTTTAAAAACCTGGAATGACTCGGACAGCATAACGGCTGTAAATGCTCAGAAAAGATTTGAGACATTCACAAAAATGGTGGCATAACCACTCGGAAGCACAATATCAAGGTTTCGAGATCAACAATTAACATACAGAGGTAGAAACTGAACTGAGGCTTAATTCCAACAATTCTATAAGTCTACGAATTAGTAACACGTGATCCTGATAGAAAGAGGAGATAGCCTAGTTCCTTAACCCCGCAGGAAAGATAAGATGACTCAGATCAGAAGGCATAAGGTATAAGGAGTAAAAAGAGCCTTACGTTCCATCCCACAATCAATTCCCTTATATAACTAAAGAATTTCTAGACTCAACTTCGACCAGTTTGGCTTGGTAATCCTACAGGCAGTCAAGCTCTGATACCAATGCTGTCAGGACCCCGACTCAATGCCACATCGATCTAGCATGTAACACCTCATATCACTTTGCGGCCTCACGCACGGTATTCCCACGGGTGTCGCCTTACCTTTGCCCGGGACCGTTTGTGCCTTTTGGCACACGTATATGATAGTGTCGCTAGCATCCATATGATAAGGAGCCCGAGCTGACATGGCTAGTCGTAAACCCAAAGTGGCACAGACTTACAGGGACAGGCATCCATGACCCAGCATCGAACGTGTCGGTCATCAGCGAGTGAATCCAGGCTGTAGCACTGGGCTAGCAGGACTCCGGTGAACCGGGCTGTAGCGGGCTAACAGGACTCCGGTATTCATTGCGTGACATTTCCCCGAAGGGACAGACACAGGAACGAAGGACACATGCCGGCCAGCCTAAGTGTTCCAGAGCAGTAGCAAGCTACCATGGCTCGGTGGAAACACTAGGAGACATTTCCCGGTAAGAGAGGCTACTAAGGATATACAACTAGATAGTCAGATCCCACACATACCAAGCATTTCAATCATACACACAATATGCTCGATATGTGCAAATACAACAAGGCATCACAACATGGCTCTACGACACAAGTAAGTATTCATTAGGCTCCGAGGAGCGAGATATTACAAACAGGGGTCCCATGACCCAACATTCAGAGCATACAAATCGAAGCACAAGCGGAAGCTATCATGTCTGAGTACAGACGTCTATAAATGAAAAAGGCTTGAAAGCCTGGCTATCTACCAGATCCTGCCGAGGGCACAAGATCGTAGCTGAGGTAACAAGCTAAACGTTGAAGTCCGCGGTACTACTAGCGAGACTAAAGTCTCTCTGCAAAAACATAAATTAAGCAACGTGAGTACAAATGTACCCAGCAAGACTTACATCAGAACTAACTACATATGCACCATTATCAACAAAGGGGATGGTGGGGTTTAACTGCAGCAAGCCAGCTTTGACTCGGTGGCTATCCTGAACTACGACTGCAAGTAACTCTTTTGAGGTGGTGCAGACGAGTCCACATATTCACCAACCAATACACCACTATGGATCCGCTCCCGTCTCCCCACGAGAACGCCATCCATAGCACTCACGCTTATCTTGCGTATTTTAGAGTATCCACTTTCACTTGTCTATGAACTGTACAGGCAACCCAGAAGTCCTTTTCCGCGGACACGGCTATTCGAATAGATCATATTAACCCTACAGGGGTGTACTTCATCACACACGCTCTCACCACTTACCGCCGTTTACACGACATGTACTCGGCAACCTTCAAGCGGAAGCCCAACGTGGGTGTCGGCCACGGCCTGCCTAAACACTCAAGTCTCTAGTCCAGGTTTATCGCCTATTCGGGTTCCATCCATGAGGAGATCCGGCCGGAGTTTCGCTCACAACCCCAAACGATGTGAACAGGGTTCCCGAGACACCAAACGGGCGCCCGGTACACCGTGCCACGTGCCTACCGCATCACAGCCCACCCCTACGGTCAGCGCTGCGCACGGCCTCCAGCGTACTACAAACACCAAAAACTACTTGCAACTCCTGGACAGAGGACAAGGGTGATTAAGAAGCCGAGAGGGTACATTGGTTTCGGGCCCAATGCGTGGTAGTAGCTGAATCATGGATCACAAACACAGAACTCAGTTCCTGAGGACGGCTGCAATGAGACAACCCACCATGTACTCCTACATGGCCTCTCACCGCTACCTTTACCAAAACGTATTCACACACTTAGCTCACACACACTAGGACATGTTCACACACCTCTGATTCATCCCCGATGAATCAGACCTGACTCAACTCTAAGCAGTAGCAGGCATGACAAACAAGCATGAATGAGTAGGCACAACAGGGCTCAAACAACTCCTACTCATGCTAGTGGGTTTCATCTATTTACTGTGGCAATGACAGGTCATGCAAAGGATAAAGGGGTTCAGCTACCGCAGCAAGTAACAGATGAATCGGTGTTGTCCTAATGCATTAAAAGAGAGCAGGAGCGAGAGAGTAGGATTGTATCGGAATGAACAAGGGGGTTTTGCTTGCCTGGCACTTCTGAAGATAGCATTGAGTCTTCATCAGTGTCAACGATCACATCATCGGTATCACGTCTATCGAGAGGGGACAAATACCGGCAGACAAGAAAGAACAGAATCAATGCAATGCACAATATGATGCATGCTATGACATGGCAATATGAATGTGTTTTGGGCTAATGCACCTAGCTATAATTTAAATGAAGTTGGTTTGAATACATGATTCAAACTCCAACTCCATATATGATTATTTAAATGCCCTTTATTTGTTTTGTCCAAAACAGAGGACAAACATTGTTCAAACATGCATGAAAATGGTAGAGATGGATTCCTTGAATTTTTCTGATAATTTTTCATATATAATTTATTTCATTTGGAGTTACAGTTGAAATTCTATGAATTTTAGAAGTTTTTACAATTTTCTGAAATTTCCTGCATTTATTTAAATCTAGAAAATGATTTATTGCGTAAGCACTGCGTCACTGTGATGTCAGCAAGTCAACAGGCGCTACTGCAGGTCAAACCTGACCAGTGGGGTCCACTGGTCAGTGACACAGCGCTGGCATAAGTCACTGACGTGTGGGGCCGGTCAAAGGCCACGTCAGCGAGGTCAACGCCGACGCGTGGGGCCACTGTGATTAATTTAAACTAAACAGGAATTAAGCTGTGATTAATTAGGGGCATGGGGCCCAGGTGTCAGTGAGCTAGGAGGTTGATTAGTGGGGCCGTTAGCTGCTAATGACGGGCCACGTCATCTCGCCGGAGTCTCGCCGGCGGTGACCTCGAACCGCGGCGGAGTTCGCTCGGAACTCGCCAGAGTCGACGGATCGACGCGCCAGGGGCACCAGAGGATAGCCCGTGCCCGTGCGCATCTAGGGGGACCAACGGGAGGTGCGGGGGTGGCCGGAGTTCGCCGGAGTGGAACCCGCGGCGGCTGCCGGAGTTCGAGTCTCAGCGGTTTCGGCACTAGGGTGCACGGGAGGGGAAACGAGTGGTGGACTTGGCCTTCTGGGGATCTCCTGAGCACGGGCCTGAAGTCGGACGCGAGCTACGCTAGCTAGAGCGACAGCGGCGACATGGCCGGCGGCGGTGGGGTTTCGGCCTTGGTAGATAACCTAGCTACGGCGCGCGAACGATGAAACAGAGAGGGGGAAACGGACGGAGAGCTCACGTAGATCCTGTAGAGGTGGACGGCGAGGTTGAGGGAGGCCGGACGGGGACAAATTTGACGGTTTCGATCCGCGGTGGCCGAGGAGGGGAACGGCGAAGCTGGCAGCATCCAGGGCTTCCGGCGCCTTCCGTCTTGGTGAGGAGGAAGAGGGGGACGGGGCGGAGCTTCTTGGCGCTTAGGCAAGGGGTGGGGTGGCCGGTGGCCACGGTGGTTGCGAGCGACGTCGGCGGCGGCTCTCGGTCATGGGGGGGAAAGCAGAGGA
>NC_057803.1:677246851-677264455 GCF_018294505.1 Triticum aestivum
AGGAGGTGGCCGGGGCATCGCCAGCGCTCGCCACCGAGCTGCTTCGGGGCGAGGGGAGGAAGACGACAGGGGGGGACGCCTGGTGGGCTGGGCCGCACAGGAGCTGGGCCGGCTGGGCTACCAGGTGAGCGCCAGGTAAGGTTTCTCTCCTCTCTGCTTTTCCTATTTCTGTTTTTATTTATTTATTTTGTTCTGTGTTGTTTTAGTTTAGTAAAATACTAAACCATTTTATAAAATCCTGAAAATAGTTATGTGGCTAGAACTAAAATATACCAAACCACATAAAATGTTCCAGTATTATTGGACATATATTATTTATATATCAAATATATATCCAATGCAAATAGTTATTGAATTAATTCAAAGGCCCAAAATAAATGTTTTAGTCACTCCAAAAATATTGGTTTGCATTTTATTCTTGCCAATATTTTTCAAAGCTGAAAAGGAACATTTCCTTGGAAACATTTGAAGCAATTTTTAATGTTGATCATCATTTTTTTTAAATGACTTCTGAGGCTCTCCAATTCCCCAGTTCAAATTTAAAGAAATTTAGACATGATGCATGGATGCAATGCCACTAGTTGCAAGCAAGCTCTAGGGCTATGACACATTGGTGCTTTCATTGAGAGTTCCTCTGTGTCGTCACCGATAGGCTTGATGGCTTCTTCGATCATCAACAACGACGCAGTCCAGGGTGAGACCTTCCTCCCCGGACAGATCTTCGTATTCGGCGGCTTTGCACTGCGGGCCAATTCGCATGGCCATCTGGAGCAGATCGAAAGCTACGCCCCTGGCCGTCAGGTTAGATTTGGAAGTTTGAACTTCACGGCTGACATCCGCGGAGACTTGATCTTCGATGGATTCGAGCCACAGCCGAGCGCGCCGCACTGTCACGATGGGCATGACTTAGCTCTGCAGCCGGACAGTAACCTGGAGGCTGCTCACGAGTCCACTCCGATCTTCAATTCGGAGCCGGCAGCGCAGATCGAGGACGGGTGGCTAGACACCGCCTCGGGGGCTGCAACCTCTATGGCGATAGAGCCGAACACTGATCTTGTCCCTCATGAAGCCCGTGACTCCGAGGTGCCGGACTCCTTGCCGGACACCGAGCCTCCCGCGCCCCCTCCAATCGAATCCGGTTGGGCGCCGATCATGGAGTTCACCGCTGCGGACATCTTTCAACACTCACCTTTTGGCGACATCTTGAGTTCGCTAAAGTATCTCTCGTTATCAGGAGAGCCATGGCCGGACTGCGGTCAGGACGGTTGGGATGCGGATGATGAAGAAATTCAAAGCCCACCCACCACCCACTTAGTAGCCACTGTCGACGATCTAACCGACATGCTAGACTACGACTCCGAAGACATCAACGGTATGGACGATGATGCCGGAGACGACCAAGAACTAGCGCCTACCGGGCACTGGAAAGCCACCTCATCATATGACATATACATGGTGGATATCCCAAAGAATGGGAATGGCGAAGGAATAGCGGAGGATGACCCCTCCAAGAAACAACCCAAGCGCCGGCGTCAGCGGCGCCGCTCTAAATCCCGCCACAGCAAGAATGAAGATTCCGGCACCGGAGATAATAACACCCCAGACAGTGCCGAAGACAACCCACTCCAGCAAGACTCAGCACAGGAGGACGGAGACGCCAGCCCTCATGAGAGAGCGGCAGAAGAAGAGGTAGAGGATTATATGCCTCCCTCCGGAGACGAGGCAAGCCTCGACGACGACGAATTCGTCGTGCCTGAGGATCCCGTCGAACAAGAGCGTTTTAAACATAGGCTTATGGCCACGGCAAACAGCCTCAAGAAAAAGCAGCAACAGCTTAGAGCTGATCAAGATCTGCTAGCCGACAGATGGACTGAAGTCCTCGCGGCCGAAGAGCATGAGCTCGAATGCCCCTCCAAAAGCTACCCTAAACGCAAGCTGCTCCCCCGATTAGAGGAGGCGTATGAACCCGCATCACCAGCAGACAATACGGCTGACCAACCACCCCGTGGTCGCGACAGAGAGGCCTCTAGGCCCTTCACTAGAACCGTACCCCGGCATCGCTCGAAAAGCACAAGGCCACAGGGGAACGCTCTGGACTTGCGAGATATATTGGAGGATAAGGCAAGACAATCAAGATCGATCTATGGATCGCGTGGGCGCCCCATGATACGTGACGACAACCGTCGCGCCGGACACAGTAAGTCCGGCCGGGCCGAACAAAATAGACAAAGCTCTTTTGAGCTCAGTCGTGATATCGCCCAGTATAGAGGCGCCGCACACCCACTATGCTTCACAGATGAAGTAATGGATCATCAAATCCCCGAAGGGTTTAAACCCATGAATATTGAATCTTACGATGGCACAACAGACCCCGCGGTTTGGATCGAGGACTATCTCCTCCACATCCACATGGCCCGCGGTGACGATCTTCACGCCATCAAATATCTCCCACTCAAACTTAAAGGACCAGCCCGACATTGGCTTAACAGCTTGCCAGCAGAGTCAATCGGGAGTTGGGAAGACCTGGAAGCCGCATTTCTCGATAACTTCCAAGGCACGTATGTGCGACCACCAGACGCTGATGACCTAAGCCATATAATTCAGCAGCCAGACGAATCGGCCAGACAGTTCTGGACACGGTTCTTAACCAAGAAAAACCAAATCGTCGACTGTCCGGATGCGGAGGCCCTCGCGGCCTTCAAACATAACATCCGCGACGAGTGGCTTGCCCGGCACCTGGGACAGGAAAAGCCGAAATCCATGGCAGCCCTCACATCACTTATGACCCGCTTCTGCGCGGGTGAGGACAGTTGGCTAGCATGCAGCAACAACCTCAGCAAAAATTCTGGCAGTCCGGATATCAAGGACCGTAATGGCAGGTCGCGTCGCAACAAAAACAAACGCCGCATTAACGGCGATAATAGTGAAGATACGACAGTCAATGCCGGATTCAGAGGCTCTAAACCCGGTCAGCGGAAAAAGCCATTCAAAAGAACTACTCCGGGTCCGTCCAATTTGGACCGAATACTCGACCGCTCGTGCCAGATACACGGCACCCCCGAAAAACCAGCCAACCACACCAACATGGACTGTTGGGTATTCAAGCAGGCAGGCAAGTTAATTGCCGAAAACAATGACAAGGGGCTGCATAGCGATGATGAGGAAGAGACCCGACCGCCGAACAATAGGGGACAGAAGGGTTTCCCCCCACAGGTGCGGACGGTGAACATGATATACCCAACGCACATACCCAAAAGGGAGCGGAAGTGTGCACTCAGGGATGTATACGCGATGGAGCCAGTTGCCCCGAAGTTCAATCCATGGTCCTCCTGCCTGATCACTTTTGACCGAAGGGACCACCCCACCAGCATCCGCCACGGCGGATTCGCCGCATTGGTTTTAGACCCAATCGTCGATGGATTTCACCTCACCAGAGTCCTGATGGACGGCGGCAGCAGCCTGAACCTGGTTTATCAGGATACAGTGCGCAAAATGGGCATAGACCCCTCAAGGATTAAACCTACCAAGATGACCTTTAAAGGCGTCATACCAGGTGTAGAAGCCAATTGTATAGGCTCAGTTACACTGGAAGTGGTCTTCGGATCCCTAGATAACTTCCGAAGTGAGGAGTTAATCTTCGACATAGTTCCGTTCCGCAGCGGCTATCATGCTCTGCTCGGATGTACCGCGTTTGCAAAGTTCAACGCCGTGCCGCACTACGCATACCTCAAGCTCAAGATGCCAGTCCCTCGAGGAGTCATCACGGTCAACGGAAACACTGAACGCTCTCTCCGAACAGAGGAACATACAGCGGCTCTTGCGGCAGAAGTACAGTGCAGCCTCTTAAGGCAATTCTCGAGTTTGGCCGTTAAGCGACCGGACACGGCTAAACACGCCCGGAGTAACCTACAACAAGACCACCTGGCACGTTCCGAGCACGCGTAGCAGTGCGGCCCCAACCCCAGCCCCTGCAAATCGTCAAGACAGGTCCTTCGCGTACACCATTATGCTCTGAAGATACCATGGGCATGGGGAGAGGGGCACGACCACGATAGGCCCAGAATGCGGCTCAACCACACCAGGGGCTCTCAAGTGCGTCGTTCTTTTTTTTCTTTTTCCTTTCTATTTCTACCCACAGGACTCCGTTCGTCAGAGGCCCTGTCCGGCAGCAGACCTGCCGAACTCACGATGCAACAGCCAGGGAAGGAGAAAGGCTACAACGAATATCCAGGTGGTCTCCATTACGAGCATTAAACCTGTTTTATGCACCATTCCGCAGCCTACCCCTGGAGGGGGACATGTTTAATAGTCCCATCCCTTGCTTATCGCACCATTTGTATCGTTCTGCATTCACATCAGTCTTTTCTTGAATAAGTAATGCAGCACCTTTTTGCTTCCAATTGCATTTCTTTCTTATACATATGTTCATTTATGAAATGCTGCATCTGTACATTTTGGTACGGCTAAATACACAAGGGGCTTATGTTCCCCGCATCATGGTGTGATAAGTCCGAACACTTTCACAAGTGCGGCACCCCGAACTTATAGCATTATATGCATCGGCTCCGAATCATGTCTTGGGTCAATAGTTGGGTTTGCTCGGCTCCCATGTTTTGGTACCTTACATTCCGTTGTATCGGCTAAGGTAGCACTGGGAGAACCACTGCGATTGCGCCCCGGTTGAGCTGGGCGAGCGGCTCAGTGGAGAAAGCTAAAACTGACTGTCATGATGAGGCGAGAGTCGGTCGCTGTTCGAGAGGTTTTTTGCGAGTCCCTAAAGACTTATGCCGCTTAGAGCGAGGAGCCGGCTTTGTCCGGCCCAGGCGTGGATAGCGCCCCAAATTCGGCCATCCGAAGACTAGGGGCTTCGCCAAAATTTAAAATTATAGAATTCTATGGCTAAGTGAGAGTGTTCAAGCATTATAAGTCCGGTTGCCTTGTTCGTTGTGTTGAGCGCCTCCCTCGATGGACCCAAAAATGGGAACAAGAGTGCTCAAGTTCATCCCGAACACCCCAGCACTCGTGGCATGGGGGCTGAAGCCGACGACTTGCCATCTCTCAGATTTGATAAACAGCCGCACAGAAGGTAATATTTTAAATTAACAAGCGTTGCTTAGCGCATATGAACTAAGTTTTCAGCGCACAGGATAACAAAATGCGAGTCTACTCAAATATTACATCTTTGGAGCACTCACCCACAATAATGCGGGCACCCTTCAGGACACTCTTATAATACATCTCGGGCGTGCGATGCTCCTTGCCCTGCGGTGGCGCGTCCGTCACAAGCTTCTGAGCATCCATCTTGCCCCAGTGCACCTTTGCGCGGGCAAGGGCCCGACGGGCACCTTCAATACAGGCGGAGTGCTTGATGACTTCAACCCATGGACACGCATCCACCAGCCGCCGCACCAGGCCGAAGTAGCTCCCAGGCATGGCCTCCTTAGGCCACAACCGAACTATGAGGCCCTTCATGGCCTGTTCGGCCACCTTGTGGAGCTCGACCAGCTGCTTCAGCTGGTCGCTAAGGGGCACCGGATGTCCGGCCTCAGCATACTAAGACTAGAAGACCTTCTCCGTCGAGCTCCCCTCCTCGGCCCTGTAGAAGGCGGCAGCATCGGACACGCTGTGGGGCAGATCTGCGAACACTCCTAGAGAGCTCCGAATTCGGGTAAGTGATAGGTAATTCACACTCACATGCTTACTTTGCATGAAAAATGCATTACCCGCCGCTATTTTCTTCAACGCCTCGACTCCCTGGAGGGCTTTATAGGCTTCTGCCTTAGCGACTTTGGCACTCTCAAGAGCCGTTGCAAGCTCGGACTCTCGAGTCTTCGAGTCACGCTCCAAACTCTCGTGTTTTTCCACGAGAGCCTGGAGCTCTTGCTGTACCTCCGCCACTCGCGCCTCCTGCTTCTCTCGCTCGGTGCGCTCCACGGCCGCATTACGTTCGGCCGCGGCCACCGCCTCCTTCAGGGTCGCCACCTCGTTAGTGGCCCCTGCAATACCCACGTTATCCTTGTCATTCTTCTTGCAACCAAAATCCTTTTCTGTAAGGTACAATTTTAATAAGGTGTTACTCACCTTCCTTGTCCTCAAGCTGCTTCTTGGCACGGCCGAGCTCGTTCTCGGACCGCTCGAGGCTTTGCTTCAAAGTATTGACCTCCGTAGTCAATGCGGCAGAGTTAGCAGCGCAGCCTGCAATCCCATATTGACATATTTTTTATGACTCCTGCGTATATCTTTTTAGATCCTCAGTCCGGCTTTTCTTTCTGAACACCGAACCGAGCATCAGGGGCTACTGTCTATGCGGTACTATATTACATATATCAAAATTCTTACCTCAAAGCCTGTTAGAAGGCTGTTGCAGGCTTCGGTCAGCCCGCTCTTGGCGAGCTGAACCTTCTGAATCACCGCACTCATAACAGTGCGGTGTTCCTCTTCGACGGAGGCGCCATTGAGCGCCTCCAGCAAGCTATCCGGCGCCTCCGGTTCGACGGACGCTGCCGGCGTCACGGTCTTGCCCTTCTTACAAAGGGGCCGCCCGCCGGACTCCGGAGCCACTATGGGTTCCGGGACCGAGTCTGGTGCAAAGTCCGGGAGGTTGTTCTACGACACCTCCGGGGCCTCCTCCTCCTGGTAGGTCCCTTCCCGGGATCCCACCTCGGCATCATCCGCATCACGGGGGGTGGAGGCGGTCAGAAGAGAATCCATATCCAACGCACCTAAGGACCCGCTCGACGAAGCGAGAAGATCATCCTTGGGCGGACTGCAGGGTTGTATGCGGCATTAGAAAGACACTATGTGGCGAAAAGAAAAAACCATGAAATTATTTGGGAGTCCGGATACTTACGATCTCGCCAGGGGCTTGGCCCTTGGAGGCCAGTCCTCGTCATCATCACTGGCGTTGGCAGAGCAGTCCGGGGAAAGAGTTTTTCCCTTCTTGGACCCTTCGGTCTCCCGCGTAGGGGAGGCCTTCCTTTTCTTCCCTCCCCCCGCTGGGGGAGAGGCTTTCTTCTTCTCCTCCTCGCCTTTGTGGGAGGAGTCTGCCTCGGAGTCATCATCCGGTAACACCTGAAAACGGGAACTCCTCCGAGTGCCCGTGGCCTTCTTCTTGGCCTTCTTCTCCGGCACCACGTGGGGTGCCGGAACCAGCAGCCCCATTAAGCGGGCGTCCGCTGGGTCCTCTGGCAATGGGGCCGAACAGATAGTCTGTTCGGCCTTCATCAGCCAGTCCTGTCAAAGGAGAGGGAGTTTAGATCCCCCATAGAGTCAAACTATGGAAAACAAACGTCCCGTAAAGGGCAAAATTGCTTACCTCGTCAGCTGGACGCTGCGAGCTGAATCCGCGATCTTCGGTAGCGGATGAGGGGGCTTCGACACCCTTAAACAACACCTTCTAAATATCTTCGTATGTAGTACCGAAGAGCCCGCTCAAAGTCTGGTGCTGCGCCAGATCGAACTCCCACATATTGAAGTCCCGTCGTTGGCACGGGAGAATCCGGCGGATGAGCGTGACCTGGACTATGTTGACAAGCTTGAGCTTCTTGTCCACTAGCTTTTGGATGCAGGCTTGGAGTCCAGTCAGCTCCTCCGAATCACCCCATGTCCGGCCGCTCTCTTTCCAGGAGGTGAGCCATGTGGGGATGCCAGATCTGAATTCAGGGGCCGCTGCCCATTTAGGGTCACGCGGCTCGGTGATATAGAACCATCCCGATTGCCACCCCTTAATGGTTTCCACGAAAGTGCCCTCAAGCCAAGTAACGTGGGACATCCTGCCCACCATGGCGCCTCCGCACTCCGCTTGGCACCCCTTCACGACCTTCGACTTGATACTGAAGGTCTTGAGCCATAAGCCGAAGTGGGGCTGGATGCAGAGGAAGGCCTATCACACGATGATAAACGCCGAGATGTTGAGGATGAAATTCGGGGCCAGATCATGGAAATCCAGGCTGTAGTAGAACATGAGCCCCCGGACGAAGGGATGGGGTGGGAAGCCCAGTCCGCGGAGGAAATGGGGAAGAAATACTACCCTCTCATGGGGCCTGGGGGTGGGGATGAGCTATCCCTCGTTGGGGAGCCGGTGCGCGATGTTGCTGGACAAATATCCAGCGCTGCGCAGCTTCTGGATGTGCCCCTCCGTGACAGAGGAGGCCATCCACTTGCCTCCCGCTCCGGACATAGTTGGAGATGGTTGAGGTGAGATGTGCGGACTTGGGCGCTGGAGCTCGAGCTCGCGGAGATGGATATGCCAAGGAGGAAGAAGGCGCAGGTAAAAGGGTTGGATCTTTATCCCCTTATATGGGCGGACAAAAGCATGTGTCCCCACCGGCCTGATGAAACTCGCTTATCTCCCAAGCGCCGCAATCAATGGCGCGGTTGGGTTACCCACGTCCGTATTGATGGGAATCCCGGAATAAGGGGAACACGATCTCTGCTTCGACAAGACGTGCCAAGGAAACCGCTTCTCTAAACACGCTGAGGTGGTACAATAAAAACGATTCGAGTAAAGGCTTGGAAGTGGTGTGACGTCACACCACCAAAAACGTCAGCAGATTGAACTTGTGTAAATATTATTCTCTCTACGGTGGTATGTGGAATTTATTTTGCAGAGCCGGACACTATCCTGTTGTTCACAATCTTCTATAAATTATATGGAGAAGGAACCCGCCTTGCAATGCCGAAGACAACATGCGTGCCAGACTCATCGTCATTGATGCCTGGTTCAGGGGCTACTGAGGGAGTCCTGGACTAGGGGTGTCCGGATAGCCGAACTATCATCATCGGCCAGACTCCAAGACTATGAAGATACAAGATTGAAGACTTCGTCCCGTGTCCGGATGGGACTTTCCTTGGCGTGGAGGGCAAGCTTGGCGATACGGATATGTAGATCTCCTACCATTGTAACCGACTCTGTGTAACCCTAGCCCTCTCCGGTGTCTATATAAACCGGATGGCTTTAGTCCGTAGGACGAACAACAATCATACCATAGGCTAGCTTCTAGGGTTTAGCCTCCTTGATCTCGTGGTAGATCTACTCTTGTAACACACATCATCAATATTAATCAACCAGGACGTAGGGTTTTACCGCCATCAGGAGGGCCCGAACCTGGGTAAAACATCGTGTCCCTTCTCTCCTGTTACCATCCGCCTAGACGCACAGTTCGGGACCCCCTACCCGAGATCCGCCGGTTTTGACACCGACAACAGGTCTCTGGAGTCTCTTGCTCTTGTGATCATGCACTAGGAAATGGCAAATTAGGTTTTTTGGGAAGCGCTTCACGCGACTTCTCAAGTTCGTGACCATAAGTTATCTTCCGTGCAAGTCGGTTAGTCCGTTGCATGTTACACGTGTGATGTTATTGTACATGTTTTCCTATTTATCTAGTATGTTAGTCTGTTGCATGCTAGTATATATAGATTTACTCATGGATTTATACTTTAGAATTAATCATGAAATTGCCTAATTTTCCAATACCCTTGAGGGCGGTAAGGTATTTGTTCATGACTCGATCATTTTTGCCAGCCGCCTCTATGGTCATAACATATGTGTAGGAATTCCTTGTGCCTCCATAGAAACACTCAATCGAGTAAACTCAGACGCCCCTCACCCAGGGGGAAGCTCAAAGTTCTTCTGTCGGTGCTAGACAAACCAAAATTTGTCTCCCTAGGGTGCGACTTTGTCAATAAGAGCTGAAGCTGCTTGAGCTTCCTCCGTATCCGAGTGAGGATGAGGGTGACTGTCGCCTTCATTTATTGTTCAACTTGTCCCTTAGGCTGTAAGAGCTCTGGTCCCCTGAATGCGTGTCTAGCTTGAGGAGTGAGCCGCCCCTCCCCCATACGGATTGATGAGGATCGCTCATCGACTCACAAAAATGCCTTGAGTACCATGGGGGTGCGACAATCATTGGTACACACTCCCTTAACCATTTCTTTTAACTACTGAATGAAGGTCCAAGAATTATTGACCCACTCCAAGGAGGTGGGGATCTGCTCTTTGAGCGCTTTGTCATGCCCAAACAGAGAAACCTGGGTCTCGATGGTTTCTTGATGCTCTTTCTCTACTTTGGCCTCCTCCAACGATTCCAAATTCTCATATGGGGACGATGACTTGTTTCTAGATGCCTTCACTAGCTAATGCAGATTACCTCGATTGTTTCTTCTTACCAGTTCTTCCTTTCTTCTCGGTTCCAAGGTTCTCTCCTACTAAGACCATATGGGAGAAATGGTCATCTAAAACATAGACAATCTCATTAGGGCATTCAAAGCTAGTCATATTTTACCTAATCCGAGTTGGTGAGTTCCCTAGCAAGCTGCTACACATTAGAAGTAGGGTTGAATTTGAAGTACAAATGCTACTCCATAAAGATGACGGTAGGCAATGTCGAGGAAGTTGTAGTCATCTTCATGGACTTGTTTTGTTTGAGCCACATGGTGGGTATCAAATGTTGATGATTAACCCACCACATCATGATCAGTATTTAGTCACGTTGAAAATGGAGAGATGGGTGATGCACGAAGGGGAATTAGTCGACGATGAAGGGGACACATTGGTTTTTACCCAGGTTCAACCCTTGATGGGTAAAATACCTTCATTATGTGTATCTAAATTTTCTAATCAATTAGGATTAGAGTGATCTAGAACCATTGAGCTAGATTACATGCCTCTTTTTTCTCGATCAGATCCTCCCTCTAACAAAGATCTATCTTGATAGACCAGTTTGGATTTTGATCCATGACTAAATCTCCATGTACATTCTGAATTCGACTAGAGGGGGGGGGGTGAATAGGCAATTTTTATGAAAGTCTTCAAAACAGGGGTGTTTTGAAGACAAACAATAGAAATGACCCTATTGATATGCAGCGGAAGGTAGACTACACTAGACAAGCCATAGTCAAGTAAGCACTGTAATGGAAGCACAAAGACTATGAGCAGCTAGGTAGTATGGACCAGGGTGGAAGATAGTATGAAGCCAAACAAACAATAGTCTTCACACAGTGAAGTCAAACAGATCAGGCAAGCAGGCAAAGACTTCACGAAGACAAACTGTAAGTAAGGTGAGAGAGGTAGGATAGAACCAGTTGCTTGGAGAGGACAAGGGGTTTGTTGGACCAGTTCTAGTTGCTGTGACAACTGTACGTCTGGTTAGGGAGGCTGAGATTCAACTCAGAAGACCGTGTCTTCACCTTATTCCCCTTGAGCTAAGAACACTTAGTCCTCGCCCAATCACTCTAGTAAGTCTTCAAGGGAGACTTCCAAACCTTCACAGACTTTGTTCACCAGCAATCCACAATGACTCTTGGATGCTCAGAACGCGACGCCTAACCGGCTAGAGGATTCACAATCCTCAAGTGTAATAAGTGTTCAGATCACGCGGGCAGAAAGACTTCAGTGATGCCTAACACTCTTTGGCTCTGAGTGTTTTGGGCTTTGTCCTTGCAAGGATTCTCTCTCAAAGGCTTCGGAGGTGGGTTGCTCTCAAACGACAAAAGCCATGCACTAACTCTGAGTAGCCACCAATTTATGGTGTAGGGGGTGGGCTATTTATAGCCAGGAGGCAACCCGACCTGATATGTCCAAAATGACCCTGGGTCCCTAAGGAACTGACACGTGTCCAACAGTCAGATTTCAAACACACGCGACAGCTTAGCTTGGGCTACAAGCCAAGCCGACTTTCCAGCTCTGATAAGATTTGCTCTCATTGTCTTCACTCGAAGACATAGGATTTGGTTGAGCATCACATCAGTCACTCTGACTTTGTTCACTTGGACCCCACTTAATAGTACGGTGGTTCCTATGACTCAACAAAGAAGAAAAGGAAACTACGAAACAACTATGTCTTCGCACTCCATAGTCTTCACACGATATCTTCTCTTGTCATAGTATTCAATGTGAATGTCTTCACAGACGACCATTTTCTTCAATGTCTTCACAGATTTTTAGGGGTCATCTCTGGTAGGTAAACTGAATCAATATCGGACTACTACCTGTGTTATCCTGCAATTCTCACAAACACATTAGTCCCTCAACCAGGTTTATCGTCAATACTCCAAAACCAACTAGGGGTGGCACTAGATGCACTTACAATCTCCCCCTTTTTGGCAATTGATGACAAACTGGTTGAAGTTTTCAACAGGGATAAAAGTATGTGAAAGTTTTAGTGTTGTGAGTATTGTCTTCATACGTAAGACGAGGCTCCCCCTGAAGATGTGCATATAGATGACTTGCATTTGAATGCAAATGCACATGGCAGTTTTTGCTTTGTGGAGGCCATCATCAAAGTGTGAAGACAATGCATTATGCATATAAGCAAGTAAAGAAGATAATGATATGCATAATAGAAAATGGACGTCTGCAAAATGACTTCATGCGGGATTTATCATCGCATCACAAGCAGATAAAGTAGCAGACGACCATCAAGTTTAAGTGTTACAACTAAGAGAACCAAATGTATCAAAAGACGAGAGTTGTAATACTTGGCAAAAATAATGCAGCCACCCATACGGACCCACTTGAAGACTATCAACTCATATGCTTCTCCCCCTTCTGTCAGTAATGACCAAAAAGGTTTGAAGACATAGAGCATCTACTCGTTCCCAGAAGGAGCAGACAGTGGAGCAGGGTTGTTGCTGGAGTTTGGTGATGCAGATGGGCCTAGTGCAGAGTCGATACATAGTGCAGTCACAGTGGGCGAAGTGGCGTCATCTTCTTCATCAATGACATTGGCAACAACAGTTGCAGCCGAAGATGAATACTCAGAGTCTTCAAGAGAGGGAGTACCACTACTAGGAAAAGAGCTATAGATGGAATGGCCACTAATGGCGCACCTGTCATGTGGTGCGCCACTACTATATAGCAGTGGCGCACCATGTGCAGGTGCGCCATTAGTTTGGAAGCCACTAATGGCGCACCAGGCACACGGTGCGGCACTAGTAAATTTTTTTCTTCTTATTTTTCCAAACATACTAATGGCGCATCATGGCAAGGTGCGCCGTTACTAGTGCTAACTAGTAATGGCGCACCGGCCACATAGTGCACCACTACTGTTTTTTTATTCTTTTTTTTGCAAAACTACTAATGGCGCACCCTAGCGTAGTGCGCCATTACTAGTTTAAACTAGTAATGGCGCACTATGCCACGGTGCGCCATTAGAATATATACTTTTTTTTTATTTTTTTGCAAAACTTCTAATGGAGCACCAGCAGCAGGTGCGCCATTAGTAACCAGGGTTACTAATGGCGCTTTGTAGGTGGTGCGCCATTAGTAACCTGGGACCAACAAGATATTTTGGACAGCCCACCTACCCACTCACTTTCCCCACTTCATTCTCTCCACCTCCTCCTCCAAGCTTGTCTCGGCTGCCTCCTCCTCCTCACCTCATTTGCACCATAGATTCATCCAAATTAAGTGGTTAAATTACCTTTTTTGATAGGTAAGTAAGGGGGGAAGCTATCTTTATGTTGTTCTCCCTCTCCAACAACGTGCACATGCACTTTTTGTGGCCTAGCTAGATCTATGTATGTTCGTGGTGTTGCATATGTTTGTGGTGTTGCATATATGTTTGTGTTTGCAGGTACCGGTATTTGAAATGTGATAGTTGCCAATATTTTGCCGGAACGTTGATTCATTTCCGTTTCGGCGAGAATTTTGGCACTATGCATTCTTTTTGGTCCTATTTTTAGGGAAAGTCATGCCAAATTTTTTCTTGGTTCTAAAATATCGTTTTGCTCTACCCCGCAGGCGACCATGGTCTGCACGATGATCGAAGGCATCATGAATAGGGTTTTGAGCTCCGCGAAGGCCGAGATGCTTGAAAAGAACGAGACGGAGATAAGATGTCCGTGTCGAAGATGCAAGCTGAAGAGCCTTATTGCGGACCCGGATTCCGGTCAGGTGCGGGACCACCTGCTCTTGTGTGGTTTCATGGATGGCTATCAGTGGCAAGGTGATGAAGATGACTATGAAGTCGTCCATGGGGGCCGGGCAAGAAATGAGGAAGGGCAGCAAGACAACCACCGCGGCTCGAGCGGGCGAGAAGACGAAGAATCTCCAGGACATGATCATGACGATGATGCTGTACACAGTCATCATGTAGAAGATGCAGGACATGATGATGAGGAAGATGACAGAGCAGACGAAGGGCATGATCATGAAGATGAAGACGCCGGCGGAGCAGACAATGATGGACCGTCGATGGGCTGGGTGCAGGACCCTCATGTTCAAGAGCTACTTCTCAAGCAGATGGATAACGCAAGAGCTGCCGCCCGAGAGGAAGCCAAGCTGGATCAACTGGAGATAGACGCGGTTACTCCATTGTATGAAGGATGCAGGCCCGAGGATACCCGCCTGAAAGTAAGGCTCATGGCTCTGGAGATGAAGGTAAGACATAAAATGACCGACGCATGCTTCGACGAGAACATGTCATTCTGGCGCGAACGTCTTCCCAAGGGGAACAAGTGCCCGACCAGTTTTGAGGAGGCGAAGAAAATCGTGTGTCCTCTGGATTTACCGCACGTGAAATACCATGTGTCCATGAACAATTGCATCATTTATCGGGACGACCACGCGGAGTCTAGCATATGTCCGGTGTGCGGCGTCACTCGATACAAGAAGAGGAAGAAAGCTCCTCGAAAAGTGGTGTGGTACTTTCCAATCTCTCCTCGTCTGCAGTGGTATTTCGCGGACCCTAAGGTAGCAAAGCTCCTGCGCTGGCACGCGGATAGGGAGGAGAAGAAGCGAGAAGATGATGCAAATGATCCGGAGATAAATAAAAAAGACAAGATGCTGAGTCACCCTAGGGATGGGAGCCAGTGGCAAGCGTTGAACTTCGAACACCCAGAATTTGGGAAGGATCCAAGGAACATCGTGCTGGGCGCGAGCACCGATGGAGTCAATCCGTTTGGCAGCTAGAGAAGCACACATAGCACCTGGCCTGTGTTTGTGTGGATGTACAACCTTCCCCCTGGTTGTGCATGAAGAGGAAGTACATTCACATGAGTATGTTAATTGAAGGGCCGAAACAACCAGGGAACGACATCAATCTGTATCTGGGGCTGCTAAAAGAGGAGCTAGACACGCTGTGGAAAACGCCAGCCAATACGTGGGACGCCGCAAAGAAAGAATATTTCCCTATGAGAGCCACACTGCTCACGACGGTGCACGACTATCTCGGTTACGAATATGTCGTGGGGCAGGTGGTCCACGAATTCTCTGGATGCATTAGGTGCATGGATGACACAACATATCGCCAGCTAGATAGAGATCCCGGGTCTTCGTAAACCGTGTTCATGGGACATCGAAGGTGGCTTCGCAACAATGACCCGTGGAGGAAACGCAAGGATCTGTTCGATGGTGAAACCGAACCCCGAAGACGCCCGCGTACGAGGCGCGAGGAGGAAATAGACGAGCTGTTGAAAAATTGGAAAGATTGCCCACTGCCGGGAAAGAAGCAAAAGGCGCCAGAGCCGGGAAAGAAGCGAAAGGCGCCAGAGCCGCTGCTGAAGGTATGGAAAACGAGGTCTGTTTTCTAGGACTTGCCATACTGGAAGATCCACCGTGTGCCTCACAGCCTTGATGTCATGCATACCACGAAGAATGTGTGCGAGAGTCTGCTTGGTACCCTGCTCAACATGCCAAAGAGGACCAAAGATGGGCCAAAAGCAAGGGCAGACTTGAAATCAATGGGCATCAGGGAGGAGCTTCACGCTAATGATGATGATGATGAGGCGAAGCAGGGCACGGAAAGTCGTCGCAAAGGCAAAAAGGCCAAGAAGACCGGAAATGACTACCCTCCCGCATGCTTCACTCTAAGTCAGGAGGAGATCGATCAATTTTTCACCTGCCTCGTAGGAGGAAAACTTCCTTACGGTTACGCGGGGAAGATAAGCAGATACCTAGACCCAGCGAAGCAAAAGTTAAGCGGGATGAAGTCTCATGACTGTCACGTGCTAGGATCATGGACGCGCACGTCCGTGAAACGCTATTTGGCCTATGCAACTTTTCCGACGTCATCTCTTGGAAGTAGGTTGGCGTGAGGCAACTCAGAAGGCTACAGGAAGAGATCATGGTGATACTATGCGAGCTTGAGATGTACTTCCCGCCCGCATTCTTCGACGTTATGGTGCATCTGCTGGTCCATATCATGGAGGATATCATCCAACTCGGGCCGACGTTCCTGCACAGCATGATGCCGTTCGAAAGGATGAATGGTGTCATCAAAGGATATGTTCGCAACATGTCACGTCCAGAGGGAAGCATAGCCAGGGGCTTTCTGACCAAAGAGTGCATCTCCTACTGCATGAATTATCTAGGCATCGAGGACCCCGTTGGTCTGCCTGTCAACAGGCACCTCGGCAGGCTCGCTGGATGGGGTCACTGTGAGGGTCGCCGCAAAATGCATGTCGACTTCGAGGGTCGACTCACCGACTTTGAAAGAGCAAACCTAGTTGCGCTACAACACATAGACATGGTCGATCCTTGGGTGGTAGAGCACAAAACCTTTATTGAGAAGACGTACAATGACCGAGGCCAACAGAGGACGGACGGAGATATAATCAAAGAGCACAACTCATGATTCACGCGTTGGTTCAAGCAAAAGCTTCTGTCGTACCCTTTACATGAGGATTCTTCAGCGGAAGAACAACTCATATTCGCCTTGTCACAGGGCGCCGAGCACAACCTGATGACCTATGAGGCGTACGATATCAACGGCTACACATTCTACACCGAGGACAAGGACATGAAGAGCGATGGTTATCAGCACTCCGGGGTAACGATGGAATCCTACACCGGTAACGACAAGGACAGATACTACGGAAGGATCGAGGAGATCTGGGAGCTGAGCTACGCTGGAGAGAAGGTCCTGATGTTCCATGTTAGATGGGCCAAGAGCGTCATAAAAGAAGACCGGTATTTCACCACCATGGTTATACATGAAGCCAAATCCAAGACCGTGGGCGCAAACATCACCGCGAAAAATGAGCCATGCGTACTGGCTTCCCAAGTGGACCAAAGCTTCTTCATTGTCGACCCGCCAAAGCCCAGTCGTGTTGTCGTGAGGAGAGGCAAAAGGAAGATCATCGGAATGGATGGAGTCGCCAATGAGCAAGACTTCGACAAGTACGGCGACCCGAAGATGGAACATGACGACTACGATGAAGTATCAGCATATACCACAAGAAGAAGCAGGACCACCCTACCTAAAGGACGTCCGTTTAAGAGAAGAACTCCATTTACGAAAAATAAGGGCAAGAAGATTGTGAACAGATAGCTAGCTAAGATCGATTGTATTTAAATTGTAGCCTTCATTTCTCGATTCTATTTCATGGGCACTTTCTGAACTCATGAATGTTTTTAAATTTCATGGACACTCGATCTCGATCCCCTCCATCTCGATCGCTATCCCACCTTGCCAGATCCGGTCCCCCTCGCCGCCGAGCACCCCCCGCACCATCTCCCCCGCTCCACCGGCCGCCGCCGCTAACCCCCGCCCCGCACCCTCCCCCGCTCCATCGTCGCCTCCGACCCACCGCACCCTCCCCCGCTCCACCGGTCGCCGCCGCCGACCCCCGGCCCGCACCCTCCCCCACTCCACCGTCGCCGCCGAC
>NC_057803.1:677264656-677265378 GCF_018294505.1 Triticum aestivum
GCCGCCGACCCCCCGCACCCTCTCCCCCGCACCCTCCCCGGCCCGCTCCACCGTCACAAATGAATGCAACTAAAAGTGCAAAAAAAATTGATTATATTTTCAAATAACAAATTTGATGATATTTTCAAATAATAAATTTGATGATATTTTTTCATATTCATAAATATTTTCAAATAACAAATTTGATGATATTTTTTTAAAAAATATTACTATTTTTATAAAAAAATATTACTATTATGATTTAAACAAGTTTGAACATATTTAAACACAAATAAATATCAAACAACATTTTAAATGCATAAAAACAAAAATTGGGGAGCCTGGGAATCAAACCCAGGACCTCGTAGTGTGTGTGCTGCGTGCTGACCAGTCGGGCTAGTGGGCGTGTTCTAATGTAGATAGGGTTAGGTGGAATATAACCTGACTAGTCGGGCTAGTAATTAAAACAAAATTCTAATGTCGCACCAAGGGGAGGTGCGCCATTAGAATCGTCGTACTTATGGCGCACTAGGGGGGGTGCGCCATTAGAACTCTCCCCCACTCCACCTATTCCCCTTGCACTGTGGCCTCCCTCCCTCCCTCGCCAGATTCCCCACTCGATCGACCCCAACCGTACGCCGCCGCCCCTTGCTCCGCCCCCTCCTTCCATCATAGCCGCCCACGTGCCCCCGCCGCCTCCCTCTCCCCTTCCTCCCCCTCGAGCGCCGCCTCCCCCCCGATCC
>NC_057803.1:677265665-677285982 GCF_018294505.1 Triticum aestivum
CGCCTTCCTCCCTAACCCTCGGAGCCGTCGAAGACTTGGAGCCTCGGCGCCGCCCCACGTCCACCAGGAGAGGAGGCCCGCGACCTCCCCGCCGTCTATCCCCGCCTCCCCCAAGCTCGCCGTCTCCACCCTCCGGCCACCACCTCATCATGGTCAGGTAACCCTCCTCCCTCTGCCTCTCTTCTCCTCTCTTCCTCCTCTCCTCCCTCCCAACCATGCCCTCTTCTTCACTCTTTTGCCAGGTTTAGGTCAAAAGTGGGACAAAAGCAATGCAGTTTCAGTGAAAATGTTCAGTTAACTGAAAATATTCAGTTAACTAAAAATGTTTAGTTAACTGAAAATGTTCATCCAGTTGCTAGAGTAGATATAGTGTGTGACTAAAGTTTTGATTCTTGTTTAGCTATGATATGACAGTGCTTCGTTGGGTGGAGATAAAGGCACACTATATTAAATTCATCTACCGTATCCGTTTTGTGCAAGAAATGTGTGTCAAGCCTGCAACCAAAAGCAGTGTTTTTGTCCCAACCAGTCTGACAGGTTGCACTACTAGAAAACAGAAGAATTTAAAGCTACACTAAAAACTTACGTATAAACTTGTTTCCATCCAAGATTAAAATTATGCAACTCATAGTGTGTTCCACACCCAAAAAGAAAGAGACAAAAAAATATGCATTTCCAAGGGAGCCTAGAAGTAGAACATAGCAGCAGCCAAGTAACCAGCTCATTCAAAACTCACAGAATGGTTAAAAGGATTATCTTCCCCTTTTGTTTCAATGAGTTGCAGTCAATACTGTTAACTGAACTTTTTGAGCACAGTGTTCCAATACTTGTTGCTACAGTTAACTGAAAATGTTCAGTTGGGAGCAATATTTGTTTGCCTCAATACTTGTTAGACAGAGGTTTAGCACACATGCTTATGTGGCATTGCAGAGAAACAGGTTGTGCAAGAACACACCAAAAGCAAGTAGACCTGCTTGTAGTAGCTCTTAGGTGAATTTTAGGTGAAGTACATACAGGTTCAAATCCTTTTAAAATTTTGCAGTACTACCTACTGATTGTGCAGAATTTTGAAGTGCAGACAAAACAAGCAAAAATCAACTTATTGTGCTGAATTTTGCAGCAGTGCTTGCCTGTTGCTTGGTAGTGCTCTGAAATTAAGTTTTAGTTAAACTTGGTAGTGCGCATGCAGTAAAAGGGAGAGCGAGAGGGAGGGGCAAATTAACTGAAATTAAGTTTCTGTTAAACTTGGTAGTGCTCTGAGGCAGAACAATCTTGTGAGGTAGAACAATCTCCCGAGGCAGAACAATCTTGTGAGCTTGGGCCAGCCAAAAAAGCAAGAGTGCTCATCTTGAATTGCTACTGTGAGAGGATGAGTAGTGCTCTGTTAGGAATAATTCCTACTATTGGAGGAACATGCAAGTACTCTGAAAATTTGTTTTTAGAAACATTTTGTTCAACAATCTGGAGGAACAATTTCGTTGATCTCGATGGAGTACTTTAGTTCCCGGTAGGGTAGTTCTTGCTAAAGATTTGTATAGAGGAGGAATTGGACCTTAATTTGCTAAAAATTTGTATAGAGGAGTAGATTTACAGTAGTTTTACAACAACAGTACTCTTTGCAATTGGCAAGTTTCAGTAGCAGAAACCCAACTGAACATCTGCTTCTGCAGAACACTGCACTCCATTTACACGTGGTATTTTTCTGCAAATAGGACACCACACCCACAAGCACATGGTATTTTTCTGTAAATTTATTTAAATTCAGTGTATATCCAGTTTGCATACTCAGTTTATACTCCTAAAACAATGCAAATATGTGTACCTCTAGTTCAGGATCAAGTTCATACACACACACACACACACACACACACACACACACACACACACACACACACACACATATATATATATATATATATATATATGCATACCTCTAGCACT
Source organism: Triticum aestivum (assembly GCF_018294505.1). Lineage (NCBI taxonomy): Eukaryota > Viridiplantae > Streptophyta > Magnoliopsida > Poales > Poaceae > Triticum > Triticum aestivum. The sequence continues at coordinate 677,267,607 of NC_057803.1, forward strand.
TGCATAATTGTCTGTGTTTGTATGTCAAGCTGTATGCATTTTTTAAGCTTATTTTACTATTCTGCTAGGTGCTTATTCAACAGTATTATATTTTTAACCATATTTGCCTTGTGATGCAGTGCAGCTAAAGAAAGGGATAGAGACAGAATAATGTAAGGGCCCTAACCTAAAGCAATATAATGGTCACTAGCTAATACGAACATGCTTTAGTATTACCTACCTGTATGTACTGTATATGTTATTTTAATTTGATGGCTACTATGTAATGTTCCTTTATTTTGTTTCTAATTTCTAGAGAGGACAAATGTTGGTCATGGTGTTGTATAATTACTGGAGTAGATGTTAAACTGTTGCCGAATCTGATACCAGTGAGTTAGATGCCCATGCATGCATGAGCTGGCTGACAGACAAAGACAAGTAAGCCAGGCCTCAAGACAATGCAGCTTAATCAAATTAAACTCAAGATTCTGGTGTTTAACCCTGTTGTGTTGCTTCTAGAAATAATATAAAAGCTGTGAAAAAGAAATCTGTGGAGTTGGCACTTTACATAAGGTTGTAGATCATTGTAGTGTCCTAATGTCTAAGACTGTTGCATTGGAGGTTCATCTTGCAAACATATCAGAACTTGCAAACATTTTATTACTTGTTGCATTGGAGGTTCATCTTGTCTTGAGGCAAACAAATCAGCATTGGAGGCTCATCTTTGAGGCTCATCTTTATTACATATCAGAACTTGCAAACAAATCTGTGAAAGACTTGTAAAGTTGCTGGGTTTTGTCTCCGACCATTGTGTCGTGATGAATTTGCAGGTACCCCAAGAGGCCCTTGAGTTTGCCGGTATGTCGATTAACTTCCGTTCCGGAAAATTCGGGTACTCCATATGTCCTATTTTCAGCAAAGGTCATGCTGAAATTTTCCGTGAATTTTAGCATGACTTTGCTAAAAATAGGACATATGGGGTACTTGCGACTAATGCATGGGACGTGGTATCTTAGTACTTAGTTAAGTAGGATCAACTGCCCCGCCATCGTGATTAGTGCCAAGTGATTAGGCCCAACCTAGGGTGCCTCCGCATCGATAAACCCTAAATGATGAAAACTTAACTTAGCATTTAGGGTGCCTCGGCGTCGACAAACCCTAAATGATGAAACCTTGGCTTCTATAGGGTGCCTCGGTGTTGATGAGAACCTAAATGATGTACGCTTAGGCTTTTAGGGTGCCTCGGTGTTGACAAACCCTAAATGATAAAAGCTTAGCTTTTAGGATGCCTCGGTGTCGACAAACCCTAAATGATGAGACCATGATCTTGTTCCTTGACAATAACCAACTTTTTGACCTAACTTTTTTCCTATTTAGCGCGAAACATGGCCAACAACGATGAGGCCGGCGGTTCAGGCGGCAAGCAATTCTGGGAGCTATCCCAGGAGATGGAGGAACAACCTCGCCGCTATGAGGAAGCCACGGAAGACACCGATGCTGACTACACAACCCCTAGTGGCGTCGGGGATGACACCACTTACGGTGCCGCCAAGGATGCCACCACTGATGGTGCCGCCGAGGATGCCACCACTGATGATGGCGGTGCACGCACAGATGGCAGCCAATAGAAGAAGCAACGGAAGGACCGGCACCCGAACGCGCTTCGCACCGTCAAGGAGGAATTTACTCAAGTGGACTCCGACGGGCATCCAACGGAGCCCAAACATATAGTCAAGGGGTACTCGGTTCAGCTCGGGTGCATTCTCCGGAGCATCGTCTCGATCAACACCGAGAACCTTAGGCATAAGGACCGAGGGAATTTGCGCAACCTCCTCTTCACGAAGCTACACGAACGATACAAGTTCCCCGCAGAATTTGAAAACACACGCCTCTCAGGGAATAAAGTGAACAGTGCTGCCCTCACGAGGATGAGCGCAGCCCTATCTACTTGGAGAAGTGCGGTGAAGAGAATGATTGAGAAAGGTGATAGTTATGAGAAGATCAAGGCAAAAAATCCTTCGATCAGCGAAGATGACTACAAGGAGTTCAAGATCAAGTGCGAGAGCAGTGCAACCTCCGAATCAAGTCAGTGGGGGAAAGAAATGTGGGAGTTGAACTTAGGGGAATACAAACTCGGTCCCGACGGTTACAGAGTGGCGGAGCCTATATGGGACAAGGAGGATGCAGAGCATGCCGAGCAAGGCCTACCACCCCGCTTCGAGAAATACAGCAGTGACAAGCAGACCAGGAACTTTTTCAGGGCCCGATACAAGGAGGACCCGATGAGCTTACCACGGATCCGAAGACCAGGGCGCTTGAGCTTGTTCTGGCGAAGGAGACTGAAAGCAGTAGCGCAGGGTCGTGTCAGAGCACCCCTGCTTGGGACAGCATTCTAAATAGGGCGTTGAACATAATGAAAAACAACGATAAGCTCAGTAAGCCATCGTCAGCTGGTCGTGTGGCCGGCAAAGGCTTGTCCACAAAATGGTCGTCATACTATACCGTTGGTGGGTGAAAGGAGAAAAAGACCAGCTCGGAAAGCCAGTCGCGCGAGGTTGAAGAACTCAAGGCACAAGTGGAGTGGATTCCGGAGATTATCCAAGAGCAAGTGCAACAACAACTGGGAACAATGCTCACAGGCATTATGCCTACCTTGATTCATGGGCTGGCTACGTGGATTGCGGGTGGCCAACAGGGGCCGCCCCCGATTCCCAGCTTCACGGCCAGCAACTCGCACAACGCGCAGGGGGCGCCATTGGTGTCTCCGGTGGCGCCATTGGTGTCATCGGCGGCGGCGGCACGGACATTGGAGCTTAATGCACCCGGGTGTATGCCGGCCGGCACCTCGCCAGCAAGCGGCCCCTTCGTCAGTTGCACGCCCGCCGTTGGCGGTGCCTCGACATTACCCGAGCTTGACGCCATCATCATGGTAATTAATTAAGCCTCTCAGTCGAGGACTTCATCTCATTTTGCCTTTGACTGGGCATCCCTGACGCCCTACATGTTTTCGCAGGGCGCCGCCGATGTTCCGTGAACTCTCCTGCACTTTGTGAACGACGAGTTGGTCGATGTCGCCAAGGGCAAAATCGTTCAACCCGGCAACCCCGTGTTCCACGGTAAACCAATGCCACCCACCGTGTATAGGGTTCAACTGGTTCGGGTGCTGCCACGCTACGATGAGTTGTTACCTCCGATTCGACCCGCCGGGGCCGACGAAGAAGATGTGATGACCCTGAGCGCCCGCCTAAGCTGGCCCCTGCTTTGGCCGAAGAGCCAGTTTCGTTTGGGGGCGGGGGACACCACCCCATAGACAAGACCGCAAGTCGTGCCGGCGCCGCGTCATGGCAAGAACGCCGCAACGCTACCGGACATGCCAGACATCCCTATGGCACAGGATCCGGACATGCATATGGCACATGATCCGGACGACGGCGACAATGACGATGGTACATTTACCAACGTCGATAAGTACTTTGCCGAACATGGGTATGGTGACCAGTTCGGCGGGCCTCCTTCTCAAGAACCCAACCAAGACGACCGCGATCTAGCTGGTACGGCGGAGCAATCCAATTGCAACAGAGACGCCTCCAACTCCCGCCTTCACCGAGCCTCAGATAGCTGAGGTGCGAAATATTATCAGCCCCAACATGCTTAAGAAGGCGGTTTGTGAGCAAAATTCGGTCCCATTACAGCAGATCAAGAAGAAGGGATGGAAACGAAAGACTGCCAAGGGCGCCCGTGCGAGCCAGCCGGCACCGAGTACGATCCATTCTCAGGACAGGCCACCTTCACCTTAGGATATCTCGAGGAGGGTGCATGTGGTGGGTAGGGCGATGCTACCGATAAATATGCTCAATGCTGCAACCGGTGCTATGCGGAGTCTACATGACAGTGTTCTTTTTTTGGAGAAGATGCGTCTCTCCCAGAATGATGTGGCATACCCAGTTTTCGTGGCCAATGTGCCAGAGGGAAAGGGCTTTGTGGATGGCGCCATCGGGGGTACGATCGTCCTGCGGTTTGATGACATCTTTGCTATGTTTAATCTTCATCCGCTGCACTACACCTTTGTTCGGCTGTTTTCGCTGAGTATGGAGATGCAGATCATTCGAGACAAGACCCCGGATATCGTGATAGTCGACCCCTTCTACATGCGTGCCAAGATCTTGGGCAGCGCTGGGGACCGCCAAGTCGCGAGTTCACACCTCGAAGGCGTCATTCTGGCAAACCCAGATAAGGATAACTTCCTTGTCCCTTACTTTCCCGAGTAAGTCATCCCCTCACCGCCCCGTAACATATGATTTCTTAGATTTTGATCGTTCTTTTTTTTCTAACATTCCGTGTTCTGTGCAGTGACACACATTGCACACTCATCCTCTTAAGCCCGAAATATTCCACGGCCACGTATTTCGACCTGGACCGTGACTCCAAGATAGACTACACAAATATCAAGAAAGTTATTGATGATGCTCTCCCTGGCTACTCCACATCTGGAGGCACCTTTAAGAGGCCGGTTCGTAGGTACGGCAGGCACGTGTTCACCCACAATACGACGTTCGCCTACGTCAAGCAGCCGCCTGGCGGTTAGAAGGATGCCTACTACACCCTCCATCACATGAGGGCGATCGTACGGGGCCATAATCACCTTCTGCTACCAAATAATGTCAAAGATTGGGCCGCAAGCTTGGCGGCAATCCAGGACGCGGACCTCCGACAAGAATTCTTTCGCATCCAGTCGGAGTTTGCAGAAATCATCCATCAAGATGTCCTTCGTACCTCGGGGCAGTTCTACCTCAGAGAGAAACCGTCCAACAGTGAGATAGACACAACACTTCAAATGCAGGCTGACAACGCCCGCGACTTCATGACCATCACGAAAGACGGCGGCTTCATCCATGCTCCGGTCCCATGAGTCGAGTCGAAAGTAGTGATGCTATTTGTAGTTCTGAAACATCGGTTAGCTCATGTAGTAATTAAACTTTAATGAACTTGTATGTCTCTTTGGGTTGGACAGTCGTTCAACTTAGATGTAATCGATGCTATTTATTAGTAGGACCATGAATCGTGCTATTAATGTCTTGCTTTTCTCTTTCTATCCTTTTGTTGCATACTTATATATTGCTTATGTATTGTCTGTTGTTTGGCTTGTGCATAGAGATGCCATCGTATGTCGTGTAAAAGGGTAAGGTTCCCGGAGTCTACGACGACTGGGAGGAGTGTCGGAGACAGGTTCACCATTTCAGCGGGTACAGTTACAAAGGGTACACCACTAGGGCGGAGGCGGAATCTAGATATGCCCGCTATCTAGAGGGAGAGAGGAGGGAGCGTTGGAGGAACCGGGTGAAGACCAGTTTCATCGTGATGACCGCAGCTCTCTTCTATGCGATGGTAGTTTAGATGATCGATATCGACTTGTAATGTGAAGACAAACTCACTACTCGCGGTCTCGAGACTTGTAATGTTCTATCTTTGTTCGGTCTTTTGAATTCAGAGACTAATCTTCTATTGTATTCGATGAATCTGCTGTTGCTATGTGGTGTTGTCTAAATTCTGTTCAATAATATATTTTGTAACCTGTGAAAATATCAGAAAAGAAAAAAATCCCTAATATTCATACTAGTGGCACACCACACAAGACACTAATGGCGCACTGTGATAATCACACTAATGGCGCATCACCCACTGGTGCGCCATTAGTAAGCCAAAGCACATGGGTACATATGGCCCCCTGGGAGGCATTCTAATGGCGCATTGTGGGCTATACTAATGGCGCACTGCTTGGTGCACCATTAGAACACCAGATACTAATGGCGCACCAGTGGTGTGCCATTAGAATTTAATTCTAATGGCTTGATGCTAGTGGCGCACCAGTAGTGCGCCATTAGTAGGCAAAATTGGTGCGCCACTAGCATGCCTTTTCCTAGTAGTGTACGACGCCAGCTTGCATTAGGTGGGGGCCTGGAGTCAAACTTGAAGTTTTCAATGAAGCCATCTTCTTGCATATAATCTTTAGAACATAGCAGAGTGAGGCTCTTCTAGGACCGCCATGCATTCTCATGGGCAACAAAAGAGTTCTTGGTAGCCAGATTGCGAATGCGATTGACATCCACCAAGATACTATGCATTTGACGCTTCAGCCAGTCATGGTGCTTGTCCTACTTCTGATGTAAGGCCACAAGCAGTTCATGGTCATTGAGGACTTGAGAACGCTTCTGAGGCCTTTGAGCAACTATACTGGCAGTGGCTTCGGTATTAGCACGATGTGGCCGACGCACAATGCCAGCAAGCGGATAGGCAGGAACAGCAGCATTCGGAACATGAACTCCTTCGATGGGCTGTGTGAAGCTTTGATGATCAGCATTGTGAAGATATATTGGCTCCTTGGCAGGCTCAAAGTAGATGGCTTCAATAGATAGATCAACCTCAGGCAAGAAAACCAGGTGGTTACGTGTAGAAGGATGATAGTTGACAGTTGAATGAAGCTTGATTAGGCGCATCACCCATGGAGCATAAAACTTCAAGCCAAAAAGGTCAATCCCAGATGCAGCAAGTTGTCTGATGAAGAAATCCCGGGAGTTGAACTTGATGCCATTGACAATATAGAAAACCAAAGTCTTCATGGCGCCTTCAAGTTTGGCTTCAGAAGAATGTCCCTTGATGAGCCAGAGAGTATGCCTCAGGATATGATAAATTGTGCGGGGCAAGTACTCGAGGTCCTGGACAAAGAATTCCTTTGGATATTCTGCATCATGAGGCAATGGCTTCATCATGCTGAGCATCTGACTCATATTGGGTTCAGTCCGCTAAAAAATGCTCTACAGTCCTTCTGTGTGGCGCTGACAACCAGGATCGTACAATTCACATGGAGTGGGCAGGGAGGTGAGCTCAATGATGTCCTGAGCTTTGGCTTCATGGTGCACATCACCTGTCATCCACTCAAGGATCCATGTCTTTGGATCCATGTTGTATCCACGAATGTGAAGAGTAGCATAGAACTGCAGCAATAGCTCTTCATTCCAGTGCTCTTTGGCTATGACGAATTCCAGAAGGCCAGCATCACGAAAGCAATCTAGAGCTTCTTCAAGACAGGGAGCCCAGCCATAGCTTCACAATCAAGGCACATGTGAGGGAAGATTCACTCTTGGTTGTAGAAAACACAAGAGTAGTAGCTGCGCTGTTGGTGGCTCCAGAAGCGATCAGAGGAGATCCTTGGCTTCGAGTAGGGATTCTTGTCACTACCAAAGAAGGTGTTGTGGGCTCTGAAGCTATTGACACTGAAGGATCCTGGGGTTGTTGCAGCACCTCGAAATCTTGGTAGTCTTGGCTTGGGCTTCTATACTTGTGGTCGCTGCTGCACATGATAATCATATTGGGGCCCTGGACCAGTGGGAGGAACCAGAATGGGCCAGCGAATAGTGACCAACTCCATATCACGATTGTAAGCTGTCTCCATAGTGTGAGGCCCTGGGTCCACATGATCTTCAGCCAAAACGGGGTCATTTGCTTCAGCAGTATTTGTGGCAGCCTGATTGTTCTCAACCTCCATATGGTCAATGACCAGAGGGTCTTGCACGATCACATTCTCCTTGAGAATGACTTTCTCAGGGGCAGGGGGTGTATCAACTCTCTCTCCTTGATGTCTACTACACAACCTTCTTCTTGTAGACGTTGTTGGGCCTGCAAGTGCACGGGTTTGTAGGACAGTAGCAAATTTCCCTCAAGTGGATGACCTAAGGTTTATCAATCCGTAGGAGGTGTAGGATGAAGATGGTCTCTCTCAAACAACCCTGCAACCAAATAACAAAGAGTCTCTTGAGTCCCCAACACACCCAATACAATGGTAAATTGTATAGGTGCACTAGTTCGGCGAAGAGATGAAGATACAAGTGCAAAATAGATAGTAGATAAAGGTAATTGTAATCTGAAATAATAAAAACAGCAAGGTAACGAGCGATAAAAGTGAGCATAAATGGTATTGCAATGATAGGAAACAAGGCCTAGGGTTCATACTTTCACTAGTGTAAGTTCTCTCAACAATAATAACATAGATAGATCATATAACAAGCCCTCAACATGCAACAAAGAGTCACTCCAAAGCCACTAATAGCGGAGAACAAACGTAGAGATTATGGTAGGGTACGAAACCACCTCAAAGTTATTTTTTCGGATCGATCTATAAAAGAGTTCGTACTAGAATAACACCTTAAGACACAAATCAACCAAAACCCTAATGTTACCTAGATACTCCATTGTCACCTCAAGTATCCATGGGCATGATTATACGATATGCATCACACAATCTCAGATTCATCCAACCAACATAAAAGTACTTCAAAGAGTAACACAAAGCTACTACCGGAGATTCAAGAACATGTGCCAACCCCTATGCATAGGTTCCCAATGTCACGAAACCCGCAAGTTGATCACCAAAACATACATCAAGTGGCACATGATATCCCATTGTCACCACAGATAATCACGGCAAGACATACATCAAGTGTTCTCATAAAGACTCAATCCGATAAGATAACTTCAAAGGGGAAACTCAATTCATCACAAGAGAGTAGAGGGGGAGAAACATCATAAGATCCAACTACAATAGCAAAGCTCGGGATACATCAAGATCGTGCCATAGAGGGAACACGAGAGAGAACACGAGAGAGAGAGAGATCAAACACATAGCTATTTGTACGTACCCTCAGCCCCGAGGGTGAACTACTCCCTCCTCGTCATGGATAGCACCGGGATGATGAAGATGGCCACCGGTGAGGGTTCCCCCCCCCCCTCCGGCAGGGTGCCGGAACAGGGTCCCGATTGGTTTTTTGTGGCTCTGGAGGCTTGCGGCGGCGGAACTCCCGATCTATCTTCTGTTCTGGAAGTATTAGGGTACAAGAGTATATATGGGTGCAGGGGGTACGTCGGAGGAGCTACGGGGGTCCCCCGGGCGTGCCCCCACCCTCGTGGGCAGCCCGTATCTCCCCTGACATGCACTCCAAGTTCCCTGGGTTGCTTTCCTTCCAAAAATAACTTCTCCTATTGATTTCGTTCCGTTTTGACTTCGTCCGATATTCCTTTTCCTCGAAACAGTGAAATAGGCATAAACCAGCAAATCTGGGCTGGGCCTCCGGTTAATAGGTTAGTCCCAAAAATAATATAAAAATGGATAATAAAGCCCAATATTGCCTAAAACAGTAGATAAAGCAGCATGGAGCAATCAAAAATTATAGATACGTTGGAGACGTATCAAGCATCCCCAAGCTTAATTCCTGCTCGTCCTCAAGTAGGTAAATGATAAAAGAATTTTTGATGCGGAGTGATACTTTGGCATAATTTCAATGTAAATCTTCTTAATTGTGACATGAATATTCAGATCCATAAGATTCAAGACAAAAGTTCATATTGACATAAAAGTAATAATACTTCAAGCATACTAATCAAAGCAATCATGTCTTCTCAAAATAGCATGGCAAAAGAATGTGCATCCCTACAAAATCATATAGTTAGGTTATGATTCATTTTCGTCACACAAAGATGTTCCCAACTTCTATACCCCCGATGACAAGCCAAGCAATTGTTTCATACTTAAATAATCTCAAACTTTTTCAACCTTCACGCAATACATGAGCATGAGCCATGGATATAGCACTATGAGTGGAATAGAATATGATGATGGGGATTGTGTGGAGAAGACAAAAAAGGAGGAAGTCTCACATTGACGAGGATAATCAACGGGCTATGGAGATGCCCATCAATTGATGTCAACATGAGGAGTAGGGATTGCCATGCAACAGATGCACTAGAGCTATGAATGCCCAACAAAAGAAAACTAGTGGGTGTGCATCCAACTCGCTTGCTCATGAAGACCTAGGGCATTTGAGGAAGCCCATCGTAGGAATATACAAGCCAAGTTCTATAATGAAAGATTCCCACTAGTATAAAAAGGACGACTTATGAGACTCACTACATGAGGAACAAGGTGCTACTTTGAAGCACAAGTGTGGAAAAAGAGATAGTAGCATTGCCCTTTTTTCTTTCTTTTTTTTGGGACTTTATTTTTTTGTTTTGGCCTTTCTTCTTTTTTTGGGCAAAGCTCTAATAATGATCATCATCACACTTCTATTGATTACAACATAAGGATTACAAGTCGAAACTTAGAACAAGATATGAATCTATATGAATGCCTCCAGCGGTGTACTGGGATGGTGCAATGAATCAAGAGTGACATGTATGAAAAATAGTGCATGTTGGCCTTGCCACAAATACGATGTCAACTAGATGATCATGCAATGGCAATATGACAAAAGTAATGTATGTCATGATGATGATGGTGGAAGTTGCATGGCAATATATCTTGGAATGGCTATGGAAATGCCATAATAGGTAGGTATGGTGGCTGTTTTGAGGAAGATATAAGGAGGTTTATGTGTGATAGAGCGTATCGTATCACGGGGTTTGGATGCACCGGCGAAGTTTGCGCCAACTCTCAAGGTGAGAAAGGGCAATGCACGGTACCGAAGAGGCTAGCAAAGGCGGAAAGGTGAGAGTGCGTATAATCCATGGACTCAACATTAGTCAAAAGAACTCATATACTTATTGGAAAGATTTAGAAGTCATCAAAAATCAAGTACTACGCGCATGATACTAGGGGGATAGATTGGTAGGAAAATACCATCGCTCGTCCCCGACCGCCACTCATAAGGATGCACAAGCCAGGTACACTTCATGTTTCAAATTTGCTACACAACTTTAACCATACATGCATGCTACGGGACTTGCAAACTTCAACACAAGCATTTCTCAAATTCATAATCACCCAACTAGCACGACTTTGATATTATCACCTCCATATCTCTAAACAATTATCAAGCATCAAACTTATCTTAGTATTCAATTCACTCAAAAGAAAGTTTCACATATCTTGAATACCAAGTATATTAACATTAAGCAAATTACCATGCTATTAACGACTCTCAAAATAATCTAAGTGAAGCATGAGAGATCAATAGTTTCTTTAAAACAAATCCATCACCGTGCTCTAAAAGATCTAAGTGAAGCACTAGAGCAAAAATTATTACGCTCAAAAAGGATTAAGTGAAGCACTATGAGCAAAACTATCAAGCTCAAAAGATATAAGTGAAGCACATAGAGTATTCTAGCAAATTCCAATTTGTGTATGGCTCTCTCTCATTAAAGAATTTCATATCTTGATACTTATTCAAACACCAAGCAAAGCTAAAGAAAACTACATTGCAAGGATAGCACAACTCGTGTGAAGAAGCAAAAACTTAGGCTCAACCGATACTAACCGATAGTTGTCGAAGAAGAAAGGTGGGATGCCTACCAGGGCATCCCCAAGCTTAGATGCTTGAGATTTCTTGAAATATTATCTTGGGGTGCCTTGGGCATCCCCAAGCTTGAACTTTTGCGTCTCCTTAATTCCTCTCATATCATGGTTTCTCTTTTTATCAAAAGCTTCATTCACAACAAACTCAACAAGAACTCCTGAGATAGGTTAGTATAAACCAATGCAAAACCTTATCATTTTCTACTGTAACAAATCACTTAAATTATTATTCGACATTTAATACTAAATGCCTCTGCATAATTAATACTCCTATCCACAAATAGAATCATTAAACAAGCAAACATATGCAAACAATGCAACCATAACAGCAATCTGTCAAAACAGTACAGTCTGTAAAGAATGCAAGAATATCAATACTTATCTGACTCCAAAAATTATGAACTAAAATTCCCACTGTAATAAATTTATCAGAGCTTAATATGCAAAAAGATTCAACGTTAGACCATGCTCTGACTTTTCTAGGGAATTTTTGCAACAGCGGTAAACTTTCTGTTTTCAAACAGCAACATGCAAACTAGCAAAATAAGCATGGCAAAGGCTATCCTTGACTTTTTTATTGAAACTGAAAATTAAAAACATTATTCTAACTAACAGCAAGAAAAAACTAACAAAATAAAATGATGCTCCAAGCAAAACACATATCATGTGCTGAATAAAAATATAGCTCCAAGTAAAGTTACCGATGAACGAAGATGAAAGAGGGGATGCCATCCGGGGCATCCCCAAGCTTAGTTGCTTGGTTGTCCTTGAATATTACCTTGGGGTTCCTTGGGCATCCCCAAGCTTAGGCTCTTGCCACTCCTTATTCTATAGTCCATCGAATCTTTCCTGTAAGTGCATCTAGTGCCCCTTAGTGATTTTGGTGTATTGAAGACTTATAGGTTAAGGGACTAATGCGTTTGTGAGTGTACACAGGTCTATAAGTCTATGAGGAGTTTGATATTTACAAAGAAAGTCGACCCCTAAAAATGAATATCTTTGACTGAAGATTTTGGTACTCCTGAGGACTCTCATGAAGACTTTGAAAGTGAAGAAATTTGTGTATCCGTGAAGACTTGATATTCATGCGAGGAATATGAAGCTTGAAGACTTTGGTTTTCATAGTTTTGTTTTTTTCTCTTTCTTGAGTCTTAGGAAACACCGTACTGTTAAAGGGGGTCGAGGAAATACCAAGGAAAAATTTCCATGTGATGCTCAACTCAAAATCCTACACCTACCAAACCCTTCGAGTGAAGCCTTTGGAAATCTCATACAGTTCAGTCAATTTCTTCAGTGATAGAGACGAAGTTCTTCTGGTCGCTGAGGAATTTGTTCTGACTGAGGAGTTAGGAATTCGCCAGTGCGGATTGCCTACACAATGAGGAACATGATAGCCCTGAGGAATTTGAGAGTCAAATTTCCGACCGTTGCTGAGCTGCGCGCCAGTTGTCCCAAAATATCTTATCCACCTAACGGTCATATCAGACAAGGGCATTTATGTCTTATCATGTCGGGCTGCTCCCTAGGCTATAAATAGCCGCCCCCTACAACCACTAACTGGTTGGCTGCTCCGAGAGAAACTGACACTTGTCATTTGAGAGCAACCCATCCTCCGAGGACTTTGAGCGAAAATCATCGAGTGAGGAAAAACCCCAAACCCAAACACCTACAAACCCAAAGTGATTGAGCATCACTGAAGAGATTGATCCTGCGTGGATCCGACGCTTGTTACCTTTGAAGACTATGCTTCTTTCGGACGGTTAGGCGTCATGGTCTAGAGCATCCAAGAGGAATTGTGGATCGCCGAGTGACCGAGTTTGTGATGGTTTGGAAGTCGCCTGAAGAGTTACCATGAGTGATTGGGTGAGGTCTGTGTGACCTTAGTTCAAGGAGAATACGGTGAGGACTTGGTGTCCTGAGCTGCGTGCTCAGTGACTGGGTGTCCGGGACTGTGTGTCCTCGAGTTTAAATACTCAGCCGCTCCAACCAGACGTACAACTGAGACCGCAGTTGGAGCTGGTCTACCAAATCATTGTCTTCACCAACCTAACCGGTTCTATTTCCTCAACTCTTTCATTTCCTCATTACTGTGTTGAGTGATTGTTCATATTTGTGTTTGAAGACTTTGACTGAAGACTTTCTCAATTTCCTCAGTTCAATTTCTTCAGTCTGTTTGTCTTCATCTTGTGTTATCCTATGTTTACGCTTCCTGTACTCTGTGCTTGTCTTCATTTCATCATGATGACTATGTCTGTATCCTGTTATGCCTACTTCTGAGTACTTATTCCGCTGCTAGTAGTTCTTCGCTAAGGAATTTCCTCACCGGCAAACTCCTTAGTGAAGAATTCATAAAAATCGCCTATTCACCCCCCCTGTAGTCGATATAACACACTTTCAATTGGTATCAGAGCAAGGTACTCCCTTGTTCTGTGTGATTTTGGTTTAACCACCTGGAGTTCTAGTTATGTCGACCGCAGGTATGATCAAGGTCTCCGCTGGGTGTCCTACCTTCGATGGCACGGACTACCCCTACTGGAAGAATAAGATGTGAATGCATCTTGAAGCAATTGACAACGATCTCTGGTACGTTGTGGAAAATGGTGTTCCCTCAGTTACACCTTCCCTGAATGCTGCTGATGTGAAGAGATTCAAGCAACTCGATTCTCAAGGGAAGAATATCATATGTGGTCCTCTGAGTAAAGGGCAGTATGGTAGAGTGAGTGCTTTGGAAACTGCTAAGCTTATCTGGGATAGGTTCTCCAAAGTAAACGAAGGAGTCTCAACTCAACGTGACTCTCGTGTTGACGTTCTTCGCAATCTCTTCAACCGCTTCAAAAGACTCGACAATGAAAATGTTCAGCAAACCTTCGATCGCCTCACTGATATCTCAAATGAGCTTCAAGCGCTCGGTGCCACTGACATCTCCGACCATGAGGTGGTGAAGAAATTGCTGAGATCACTCAATTCTTCATTTGATACTCTAGCACTGATGATTCAAGAGCGTGCTGATTACAAGTCCCTAGATCCCGCTGATATCCTCGAGAGGCTAAATACTCATGAGTTCCAGCTTGCTGAAAAGAGAGATCTCTATGGTTCAAGCTATGGCAAAACACGTGCCCTGAAGGCCAAGGCTGTATCTGAATCTAAATGTGAAGACTCTGGTAGTAGCCTTGGTGATCCTGAAGAATTAAGCCAGGAGCTAGCACTGCTCGTGAAGAAGTTCCAGAAGTTCTCAAGACGTGGTCGCTTTGGAAAATCCTCAAGGAGCAGTGACTCCTCATCAAGTGACTATAAGAGAAGGCTATGCCACAAATGCAAGAAGCCTGGTCACTACATTCAAGATTGTCCTCAGTAGGACAAGGAATTAAAGAAGAAGAAATACAAGGATTACAGTTCTGATGATGCCAAGAAGAAGAAGAAATCTTCAAAGTCTTCATCATAAAAATTCTCAAAGTCTTCATCTCACAAGAAGAGCAGCTCCAAGAAGGCTCGGGCATTCATTGGCAAGGAAATGGACTCTGAAGCTGAATCTAAGGAACATGAGGAAGAGGAGGCATCCGAGGAATCTGAGTCAGGTGTGGCAAGTCTAGCTCTTGCTACCGCATTTGTCAGCAAGTCTATCTTCAACTCTGAAGAAAACAGCAACACCAACAATGCCGATGAAGGTAATGATGACTACGCTCCCACCTATTGCTTCATGGCAAAAGGTGCCAAGGTAACAAAATACCCCTCCTCTGAATCTAGTGAGGATGAATCTGATGAAAATCTTAAGCCTAGCTACTCTAAACTCGATAAGATTGTTGTGAAACAACAAAAGGCTATTGAAAAACTTCAAAACTTGCTAGACAAAAGTGATGATATGTTGGGTGATGAAATGGACCGCACTAAAGACTTAACTAAAAATCTTCAGAGACTTCAATCTAAGTTTGACAACCTTCAAAGTCATCATAACACTCTCTTATCTGATCAAGAGAAGCTTTCTTATGAATTTCTTCAAAGAAAGCAAGATCTTGAGAAGCTAAGAGTGAGTTATGAAGATCTTCAGAAGGATCGCGATTCATTACTTGCTCAACAAATCAGCGCTTCTCAGGAAGAATTTGTTCCTCCATGCTTAAAGTGCATTGAACCTGAATCTGCTAATTCTTCACCTGAATGTTCAAATCCTTCAAATGTTACAAATTCTTCACCTGCCTCTGCTATCACTAATTCCTCATCTAAGGACATTGCTAGTATCACTGACGATGCAGGGCTGAAGGAATTGTATATGACATGCATGTACAAAAGCCTCAAAGGGCATCAGACTCTTTGTGATGTGCTCAAAAAGCAGATCCTCAACAGGAACCCTAGGAAAGAGGGTATTGCCTTTGAGAGGAAACTCAATGCTGATGGAACATATTGGAAGCCTGAGCAGTACCCCAAAACCTCATGGGTTGCTGCAAAGGGACCTCCAGTTGATCCATCTAACTTATCTGGCTTTACATGTGAATCTCCTCATTCTTCTGATGAGTCATTTGACTCCAATTATAAACTGTTCAAAAATCAGAATGGTGAAGTATTTGCTAGATATGTTGGCACTAACTGTAGGAACAGTTCCCCTATGAAGAAAATCTGGGTCCCCAAAAGTTATGTTGATAGTCTTCAGGTGAATGTCCTCATGACACCACCTGTGAAGAACAGGAACCCCAGATCAAACTCTTCATATGGACCTAATTCTTCATATGGATCCAAGTCCTCATACGGACCAAATTCCTCAAATGGATCAAAGTCCTCATATGACCATCATCGTGCTAACAACTCTGTTTCGCAGGGTAGAGCTAAGGGCTATGAATATGCGCATTATTCTTCAAATCATTATGTTCATAAGTCCTCGAAGAATTTCTCTGCTTATTCATATGCTTACCCTAACCCCTCTCATGTGAAACGCAATGGATTGGCTTCTATGCCACCATTCTCATATGGTGCTCGCACAGTGATGAACTCTTTGCCACCCTTTCAGATGTGGGTGGTGAAGAAAAATAACTAATTTCTTCTGCAGGGTTAGGTCTCCAGACGTGCTTTAACGTCTGATGAATTTGCTGGGGGCCTAACAAAAATGCCTGAAAGGACGCAGGCGAATCATGATGAAATGAACTTTCATTTCACACGTCCTCACACTGCTTATCTGTGCTATTGCTTGATGAAATTGAACTGATGAATTTGATGTCATATTCTTCACCAATGAAGCATTTCTGGAGCCTCAAGGGATTCAGGCCATGCAAGAAGAATTACATCAGTTCAAGCTCAACAATGTCTGGGAACTGGTCAAACATCCAGATCCTCGCAAGCATAATATCATCAGCACAAAGTGGATCTACCGCAACAAGCAAGATGAAAATGGCCTTGTGGTGAGGAATAAGGCACGACTTGTAGCTCAAGGCTACACACAGGTTGAAGGAATTGATTTCGATGAAATTTTTGCACCTGTTGCTAGACTTGAGGCTATTCGCATATTACTTGCTTATGCTAACCATCATAATATTATCTTACAACAAATGGATGTGAAAAGTGCATTCCTCAATGGTAAGCTTGAGGAAGAAGTATATGTTGCTCAACCCCCAGGTTTTGAAGATCCAAAGAATCCTGACAAAGTCTTCAGACTCAGCAAGGCCCTGTATGGCCTCAAGCAGGCCCCTCAGGCGTGGTATGAAACTTTGAAGGAATTCTTAATGAAGAATGGCTTCACACCCAGTTCACTCGACCTTACTCTCTTTACTAAATCTTATGATGGTGAACTGTTTGTGTGCCAAATATACGTTGATGATATTATCTTTGGCTGTACTGACCAACAATATAGTGATGAATGTGCCTATATGATGAGTGAAGAATATCAAATGTCTATGATGGGAGAGTTGAAATTCTTCTTAGGTCTTCAAATTCGTCAACAGCACAATGGCATATTCATATCTCAGGAGAAATACCTCAAGGATGTTCTGAGGAAATTCGGCATGCAAGATTGCAAAGGCGTCAAAATTCCTATGCCCACAAATGGCCATCTATGCACTGATGAAAATGGCATTGACTTCGATCACAAGGTATACCGCTCCATGATTGGCTCCTTATTGTATTTATGTGCATCTAGGCCAGATATAATGCTTAGTGTTTGCATGTGTGCCCGATTTCAAGCTGCACCGAAGGAATCACACCATAAGGCTATGAAGCATATTCTTCGATATCTAGCTCACACACCAACACTAGGATTATGGTACCCCAAGGGCTCAACCTTTGATCTCATTGGATATTCTGACTCTAACTATGCTGGTGATCGTGTGGACCGCAAGTCAACATATGGTACTTGTCATTTCCTCGGACGGTCTTTGGTTTGTTGGTCCTCGAAGAAACAGAACTGCGTATCACTGTCTACTGCAGAGGCTGAGTACATTGCTGCTGGTTCTTGTTGTGCTCAACTGCTATGGATGAAGCAAACCCTCAAGGACTATGGCGTCAATGTGAAGAATGTGCCTCTCCTCTGTGACAATGAGAGTGCCATCAAGATTGCTCACAACCCAGTTCAGCACTCGAAGACAAAGCACATTCAGATTCGTCATCATTTTCTTCGTGATCATGTGTTGAAGGGCGACATCTCCATCGAGCACGTGAAGACTGAAGAACAGCTAGCCGATATCTTCACAAAGCCCTTGGATGAGAAGAGATTTAGCAAGTTGCGGTGTGAGCTAAATATCTTATAATCTTCGAATGTTCTTTGAAAAGGACACACATCCTGACACTTATGCAAAATTGATGACTTGGATGTGCAACACATGAAGAAACGTTTTTCTTCAATCAATGAAGAATAACACTCTAGGTGTGAAGAAATTAATGAAGAATTTGATTCTCAGAACCCTACGACAATTGTACGTGGTGTCTGAAGTCATCATTCTTATACGGTGGGTCACGCCACCACCAAAGTTGAAAATTTTCATTTTTGAAATTCCTCAGTTTTTGAAATTCTTCAGTTTTTCAAATTCTTCAACTTTGCAAAATCTTCACTGTTTCCGTCGTTTTTCTTCATTGGCTATA
>NC_057803.1:677286222-677325217 GCF_018294505.1 Triticum aestivum
ATATGTATATATATGAGTTTATGTACTATACAACATTCACTTATGGCTATTTCTTCAAGTTGCATTTTCTGCTAAGTGAATGTGATCGGACCCTTTCCCCTCTATGCTATACTCAACCCAATCTATTCACAAATTCTTCATGTGCTTTCTATTTGAAACTCGTTCAAAATCTTCACTGTGTCCTTGTTAGCTAAAGAATTTGCGAACGGAACTTTAAAACTAATCTTATCCAAAACTTTCAGTTTTACCGCTCAAACCGTCCCGTATCCCACGATAGACTTATCTATTCACCCACGATCTAACACGATCACCACCTTTCAGTATGTGGGTGACACATGTCATGCGGATGAGAAGGGTTAGGGGCACGTTCGTCCTAAATCTTCGGGCGAACAGTTTTAACTGCGACTATAAATACCCCCTCTCCCCTTCCTCACTTCTTTTACTCCGCTCGACCTCTCTCTTTCCCTCGAGCTTCTTAAACCCTAGCACCGCTGCTACTCCATCGTCGCCGGTGAGGAAGAGCTTCACTGCCTCGACCTCGTCGCCGTTGTACTCGCGCCGACCGCGGAAATCTTCACTCCGCCGACGCCGTAGTTTTCTTCCTCCGTCGAGTTAGGGCGTGGAAGATCTACACCGACGAACTTCACTGTTCTACTTCACAGTTTGTCGTGTTCTTCATTCAGGGTAATTAAAAGTTACTTTTACTACCCTCTTTTGATTCGAAATTTCACAACAAAATCTTCAAAGGTGTTTTATTCTTCAAATCCTCACACACAAAACACCTCACTAGTCATCTGTTCTTGATTCGTTTCTCTAAGCATCATTTTTCTTCAAGATTCCTCAATTGTGTGGATCTTCAATCTATACAACTCTGGAACCTAAGACAAAGAACGCTTAGTGAAATTCTTCAAGGCTCATTTGGTCAAATTCCTCAAACTAGTTCTTTTTGAAAAACCTTCTGAGAACGCATATGACCTCTCCAAATTCCTCGCAACTATACTCTGTTCACAAGTACTCATGTCCGCTGCTGAATCACTAGGTTCTCATCAACTTAACTCATTTGCAGCGTTCCTTGAAGAAAAGTTGCATACTTCTTCAGAAAATTCGATTGTTCAAATTCCTCATCTGAAGAATATGGCTGATGGTAAGAAGCCGCAGAAAGGAGGAAAGAAGCCTGAGGTCATGACTGCTTTTGAAATCCCTGAGGACCTCTATACTGACTATTGCACACCTGATGAGGCTGAGTTTGGAAAAGAAAGCAAAACTCAGCGCAAGGTGCGCATACAGAGGATTGAACGGAGATGGGCAAGAGAATGGAGGGAGTACAGATATGTGACTCCAAAGTACATGAAGAAATTCGCACTTAATCCTCCATGCCCAAGAGCTCCATTGGAACCTGGCCAAGAAGCTGACCCCACCAGCATTAAGCATGGTGAGGATTTTCCTGAAGAATGGGCCAAACGCCAAGCTAAGTTGGCGAGACAAGCCAAAGAAGCAGTGAAGAAATTCAATGAAGACTCTGCTGCTGCTGCTGCTGCCACTGAGGCCTCTGTCAAGCCTAGAAAATCTATGGCAAAGAAGCCCGCTCACAAGCCAAGTGCTTCACCAACTATGCCCTCACGGCCAAGTTCCTCAGCAAAGCCCTCACGACCAGAATCTTCAAAGCCCTCACGGCCAGTCCCTCATGCTGCTCCTGCTCCTCCAAAGTCCTCAGCTCCTCCCCCACAGTCCTCAGCTGCTTCGGCAAAGTCCTCAACACCTATACATCTGGCCACATGCCAAAGGACTACAAGCATCTCTATTGCCTCTGGTGCCTCAGCGAGTTCCTCAGCTGCACCAAAATCTTCATCAGGCCCCACTCTGCTGAAGACAAAGGCCACGGCTGGTCGAGGTCCTCGGCCAAGTCCGAAGAAGAAACAGGTTGCCTTCCAAGTGCCATCTGACGATGAAGCTGATGATGATGAACTTGCAGAAATCATCAGAGACCGACAAGAAAGGGCCGCTAGAGCCAAAGGCACAAATGTGCCACTGCTTTTGGATCCAAGGGTGATCCTTGATTACATTGATCTCTAGCACAAGGATCCAAATACTCCTATGCCTGATTTCAATTTGTCTCCTGGTCAAAGTCACATGCTGACCCATTTTATCACTAAAGAGAAATGGAAATTTGAGAAGGCCAGGCAGATCAAGAAGGCTCAGTTCAGAAAGGAGAAGTTCCTGAAGAAACACGTTGTTCATATGACAACTGATGAACTCCTAAAGATCCAAGCTGAAATCAAAGCCCTCAATGATGATTTCAATGCTTACTATGCTGATTGGCAAGGAGCCAAAGTCAGGTTTGTGAAACTGACTGAGAAATTCACAAATGTTGCAGCCCCATCGCAATAAGAAATTCCTCAAGCTGAAGCTTCTGCTCAGCAAACTAAAGAACATGCCAGCACCGCTGATGACATTCAGGCTGCTGAAGAAAATGCTAGTTCCAGGACTGATGACTCCATTCCAGCCGGTGAAGAAATTGTCAGGGCATCCACTAGTGGTGCGCCTGATGAAACTGAAGAAGTCAGGACAACTGCATCAGTTGCGCCTGAGGAAATTCAACCAGATTTCTCAGCTCCTCCAGCGCCAACACCAACTCCTATTCTTCCATCTGCATCAGATGTGAGGAAGACCAAGGCTGCAGAGCGAGCTGCAGTGAAGAAACGGAAAGCATCCAATGCTTCAGAATCTTCAGCTCCAAAAAGATGAAGCCTTTGACAAGCTCTATTGAAAATCCAATTGATGTTGTTCCGATTTCCACCATGCCATCAAAGGACCTTGTTCCTTTTGGTGAGGAATATGTGATCCCTAGTAGATCTGATGAAGAACCTCAATCTGCTGCTTCATCAGAGCAGGTTGATGATGAAATTGAAGTGGATACGATCCCTTCAACGAATGTTACTTCCTCGCCAATGCCTCAGTTCACAGCTGAAGAGGCTGGCATTGAAGAAAATGAAGATGAAGACATGGACATTGGTTGCACAACGCCCGTGATGAATGATGACTTCTGGGAAAGTCAGCACCCCAATTCCCCACTCTTCACCCCACTTCAACAAATACCTCACTCCCCTACACCAACTGTTCAAATGGGCTCTGAAGAAACTCATCCCACCTCGTCTGTGCATGAAGACATTCCAGCCGCTAGTGCTGAAGAAACTGCTGTTGTTGAACCTTTGAACACGCATACTGCAACTAAAGAGGAACCAGAAATTCCTCAGCCTGAAGAACCTGAGATTGCGATTCCTGAGGTTGTGATGCAACTCACTGACACTCCAGTGCCCAAGCCAATGAATCCATTCTCAAAGAAGCAAAAGTTCAAGGCTGAAGATTTCTTCAGCGAGCATGTGTTCTTCACTGACTACAACCCCTATGACTCTGCTCGCATAAGGAAGAGGCGTTTTTGGACTACTAGTCAAGCCAATTTCTATTCCTCAGTACTGTTCGACAAAGACAAAGTCTTCGATCATGAACATATTCCTCATGTGGACATGG
Source organism: Triticum aestivum (assembly GCF_018294505.1). Lineage (NCBI taxonomy): Eukaryota > Viridiplantae > Streptophyta > Magnoliopsida > Poales > Poaceae > Triticum > Triticum aestivum. Next base: position 677,289,751 of record NC_057803.1, read on the forward strand.
AGTCTCTGCCGTGCTTCGAGCCAGTCCTCAGTGTTCTTCACGATGCTGGATTGCTGAATTTCTGCACTGACATCTGTGATTGGACTGAAGAACTCATTCTTCAATTCTATGCAACGCTGCACATCACAGGAAACTCTGAAGATGTGAATTCATGGGTGCTGGACTGGATGTCTGAAAATACTCACTACAAGGCACCAGCAACTAAATTGCTTCATGCCCTCCCACTCAGTCCTCCCCTTGACGGTGCTCGTTGCGTTTACAGTGAACCTGAGCTTTCCAATCATTTCATGCAAGTGCTGATGAAGCCTTTGAAGCCAGGGCAGGCTCCTCAAACCAAATTCCTCGTCAAGGAATTACTATATGTGCCTCGGATTGTCTATCGCATTCTGACGAAGACAATGAGTCCTATCAAAGGCCACGACTCAAATGATGAAGAAGTCATTGGCATCATGAAGAACATGCTTTTCAATATAATTCATGGCGTTCCCATGAACTTCCATGATTTCTTCATTAGGACTCTGGCGAATATTGCTATGTCACCATTTGAGCTGAAGCCTTATGCACCATGGATTATGAGATTCATCAGGACAAGGGCTTCACTAAATTACAAAGCTGACACTTTGAACCATGGTAGCTACTTGCCTCCGATTGAAGTCCTCAAACGGACATATTCCTCAGCTGATGACAAAGGCAAGGCATCTGCTGTGATAGATGAAGGCATTCGTCCATTGGATGGTCAATTTCGCAAGGCTGCATCCTACTCCACCAATGATGACTCTGCCACACATGACTCTGCCGCCAAGCAAAATCCTCAAGCCACAGCACCCAGGGTGATGACTGATCGTGAGTTACTCCTTAGTCTTCATCAGAAGGTTGATCGCAATCATCAATGGGTCAAGCGTCAGTTTGGTTCCATTCTTCACAACATGACATCAACACACAATGCAGTGAAGAAAAACCACTACTACCTCCATGAAACCTTCAACCGTACCTGGGGTATTCTATCACATGTCTACAATGCTGCAGATATGAAGAATATGGGTCTCAAGGAAGAATTTGACTGGTCTGCACCTCCACCGAAGAAATTCAAGAAAGTCAAGGTTCCTTCCTTGGTGGCCAGCTCCTATTCTTCATCGTGCGACACTGATAAAAATGAAGATTTGGATGACATCACGGCAGGCCCTACTACGACAACCGACCCAGACGCTGGCGCTCCTCCATTAACTTGATATTCTTCAGGGGCGTTAGTCCTCAGTTTCGATCCTTTTGGTCATTCGATGACAAAGGGGGAGAAATTTGAGTTAGTGTTCAAGCGGGTCTATTATATGGGCATTTTTTTTGCTAAGTTACAACTCTCGTTCTTCTAAAACTTTATTGGATCGAGTTGTAATCTTAAACCCGATGGTGCCCTGATACTTTTGATGCACTGTGCTTTGATACTCTTGATACATTATTCTGCATGCTTGTTCCTCATTAATATTATTGCACGCATGCTGAATTTCATCAGGCACCATATTTCATCATGCATTTAAAATTCTTCATATTATATGTCAAATGCGTGTATAAATTACAAGATATAGGGGGAGATCTCCATGATTCAACTCTTCAAGTGTGCATTGCTTCAAAAGCAAATTTCTCACTATGCACATCTTTCGGGGGAGTTCTTCTATATCTTGCAATCAAATTCCTCAATATCAGTACTTACACTTCATATGTTTATCCCCGTTGAAAACTTAACCTATGTTGTCATCAATCACCAAAAAGGGGGAGATTGTAAGTGCATCTAGTGCCCCTTAGTGATTTTGGTGCATTGAAGACTTATAGGTTAAGGGACTAATGCGTTTGTGAGTGTACACAGGTCTATAAGTCTATGAGGAGTTTGATATTTACAGAGAAAGTCGACCCCTAAAAATGAATATCTTCAATTGAAGATTTTGGTATTCCTGAAGACTCTCATGAAGACTTTGAAAGTGAAGAAATTGGTGTATCTGTGAAGACTTGATATTCATGCGAGGAATATGAAGCTTGAAGACTTTCGTTTTCATAGTTTTTTTTCTCTTTCTCGAGTCATAGGAAACACCGTACTGTTAAAGGGGGTCGAGGAAATACTAAGGAAAAATTTCCATGTGATGCTCAACTCAAAATCCTACACCTACCAAACCCTTCGAGTGAAGCCTTTGGAAATCTCATACAGTTCAGTCAATTTCTTCAGTGACAGAGACGAAGTTCTTCTGGTCGCTGAGGAATTTATTCTAACTGAGGAGTTAGGAATTCGCCAGTGCGGATTGCCTACATAGTGAGGAACATGATAGCCCTGAGGAATTTGAGAGTCAAATTTCCGACCGTTGCTGAGCTGCGCGCCAGCTGTCCCAAAATATCTTATCCACCTAACGGTCATATCAGACAAGGGCATTTATGTCTTATCATGTCGGGCTGCTCCCTAGGCTATAAATAGCCGCCCCCTACAACCACTAACTGGTTGGCTGCTCCGAGAGAAACTGACACTTGTCATTTGAGAGCAACCCATCCTCCGAGGACTTTGAGCGAAAATCATCGAGTGAGGAAAAACCCCAAACCCAAACACCTACAAACCCAAAGTGATTGAGCATCACTGAAGAGATTGATCCTGCGTGGATCCGACGCTTGTTACCTTTGAAGACTGTGCTTCTTCCAGACGGTTAGGCGTCATGGTCTAGAGCATCCAAGAGGAATTGTGGATCGCCGAGTGACCGAGTCTGTGAAGGTTTGGAAGTCGCCTGAAGACTTACCACGAGTGATTGGACGAGGTCTGTGTGACCTTAGTTCAAGGAGAATACGGTGAGGACTTGGTGTCCTGAGCTGCGTGCTCAGTGACTGGGTGTCCGGGACTGTGTGTCCTCGAGTTTAAATACTCAGCCGCTCCAACCAGACGTACAACTGAGACAGCAGTTGGAACTGGTCTACCAAATCATTGTCTTCACCAACCTAACTGGTTCTATTTCCTCAACTCTTTCATTTCCTCATTACTGTGTTGAGTGATTGTTCATATTTGTGTTTGAAGACTTTGACTAAAGACTTTCTCAATTTCCTCAATTCAATTTCTTCAGTCTGTTTGTCTTCATCTTGTGTTATCCTGTGTTTACACTTCCTGTACTCTGTGCTTGTCTTCATTTCATCATGATGACTATGTCTGTATCCTGTTATGCTTACTTCTGAGTACTTATTCCACTGCTAGTAGTTCTTCGCTAAGGAATTTCCTCACCGGCAAACTCCTCAGTGAAGAATTCATAAAAATCGCCTAGTCACCCCCCCCCCTCTAGTCGATATAACGTACTTTCATTTACCCAAAACTTGAAAACTTCAACCACACAAAACTTAAAATAAAACTCGTAAGCTCCGTTAGTATAAGAAAATAAAACCACCACTTAGGTACTGTAATGAACTCATTCTAAATTCATATTGGTGTAATATCTACTGTATTCTAGCATCTCTATGGTTCATACCACTTAATACTAGCCATAGATGCATCAAAATAAGCAAACAACACATAGAAAACAGAATCTGTCAAAAACAGAACAGTCTGTAGTCATCTGTATAAAACGTATACTTCTGCAACCCCAAAAATTATGAAATAAATTTCTGAACCTGAGAAATTTGTATATTAATCATCTGCAAAAAGAATCAACCTAAAAGCACTCTCCAGTAAAAAATGGCAGCTAATCTCGTGAGCGCTAAAGTTTCTGTTTTTCACAGCAAGATCACATAAACTTCACCCAAGTCTTCCCAAAGGTTCTACTTCGCACTTTATTGAAACAAAAGCTATAAAACATGATTACTACAGTAGCATAATCATGTGGACACACAAAAAACAGTAAGTATAAATATTGGGTTGTCTCCCAACAAGCGCTTTTCTTTAATGCCTTTTTAGCTAGGCATGATGATGGCAATGATGCTCACATAAAAGATAAGAATTGAAACATAACGGGAGCATCATGAAGAATATGACTAGCACATTTAAGTCTAACCCACTTCCTATGCATAGGGATTTTGTGAGCAATCAACTTATGGGAACAATAATCAACTAGCATAGGAAGGTAACACAAGCATAGCTTCAAGAATTTAAGCACAAAGGGAGGAAACTTGACATTATTGCAATTCCTACAAGCATATTTTCTGCCCTCATAATAATTTTCAGTAGCATCATGAATGAATTCAACAATATAACCAGAACCTAACGCATTCTTTTCATGATCTACAAGCATAGAAAATTTACTACTCTCCACATAAGCAAAGTTCTTCTCATTCGGAATAGTGGGAGTATCATAAGAGACTTGAACACTAAAAATTGTTTCCACATTAAAAGAGTAATGTTCAGAAAAAGGGTAATCATAATCATGACAAGGTTTGTAAATATAATCATCACTACTTTTTATAACATAAGTTCCATCACAATAATCATCATAAGTAGCAACTTCGTTCTCATCATAATCGATTGAAACCTCTCCCAAGATAGTGGAATCACTAAATAAAGTTGACACTCTTCCGAACCCACTTTCATCAATATAATCATCATAGGTAGGAGGCATGCTATCATCATAAAAACTTTGCATATCAAAACTTGGGATGCTAAAAATATCATATTCATTAAACGTAGCATCCCCAAGCTTGGGACAAACATTAATTTCAGCAAACATATTCTCAAATATTTCATACTCATCAAACATAGCTTCCCCAAGCTTGGGCCCTTTCATATCATAAGCATAATCACTCTCATCGTTAAAAATATTGATAGCATCAATAGTATAGCAATTATCATCATCACAATGAGTAGTAGGAGCAACATCATTTGGGAGGGATACCTTTTTACCTTTGTTGCTCCTTCTTTTCTTTTTCTTCTTCACATTATGTGTAGGTTCAACCTTCCTCTTTGAGCTCCTTATTGATGAGATCGGTTGAATAGAAAGCTCCTCCTCGTTACCTGATTCATCATAAGAAATAATAGGAGGAGATTGGGAAGTCTCTTCCCTTTCATTAGTATTCTCATCATCTTCCATTTGCTTTCTTTTCTTTAGGTAATTGGCAATATAAGGATTTTCAATGCAATTCTCCGCACAATACATATAATTTTCTCTAGATCAAAATCAAGAATTTTATCAAGATTAAATTTTGGAATACCCTCAGTTATACATTTCATTTCTTCATAACCCAAAAGAAGTCTAAGATCTTTATGATGCTCAAGCGTAATCAAATTATCACAATATTTGGACACGACTTGATCATGAGACAAATAGCATTGGAGCTTTAAATGACCATGTTCATTGCAAAGTTCACAAGGAGCGCGAAAAATATTGAATCTTTCAGCACATTCATCTAGCTCTTCTTGCAACAATTTAGTTTCTAAGTACTTATGCCTCTTGCAATATCTATTTCCCTATTTGGTGTGCACTTACAAACCCAATGCACTCCACAAAAATTGGCATGTTTATAGGAGACATTTTCATCATAATTAGTGCAATCATCATTAGCATCACGGATATTCAAAGAATTCGTACTAACAACATTGCAATCATGCTCATCATTCAAATATTTAGTGCCAAACAATTTAATGCATTCTTTTTCTAACACTTTGGCACAAGTTTCTTTTCCATCATACTCACGAAAGATATTAAAAAGATGAAGTGTATGAGACAAACTTAACTCCATTTTTTTGTAGTTTTCTTTTATACACTAAACTAGTGATAAAAGCAAGAAACAAAAAGATTCGATTGCAAGATCTAAAGATATACCTTCAAGCACTCACCTCCCCGGCAACGGTGCCAGAAAAGAGCTTGATGTCTACTACACAACCTTCTTCTTGTACACGTTGTTGGGCCTGCAAGTGCACAGGTTTGTAGGACAGTAGCAAATTTCCCTCAAGTAGATGACCTAAGGTTTATCAATCCGTAGGAGGTATAGGATGAAGATGGTCTCTCTCAAACAACCCTGCAACCAAATAACAAAGAGTCTCTTGTGTCCCCAACACACCCAATACAATGGTAAATTGTATAGGTCCACTAGTTCGGCGAAGAGATGAAGATACAAGTGCAAAATAGATAGTAGATAAAGGTAATTGTAATCTGAAACAATAAAAACAGCAAGGTAACGAGCGATAAAAGTGAGCGTAAACGGTATTGCAATGGTAGGAAACAAGGCCTAGGGTTCATACTTTCACTAGTGCAAGTTCTGTCAACAATAATAACATAGATAGATCATATAACAAGCCCTCAACATGCAACAAAGAGTCACTCCGAAGCCACTAATAGCGGAGAACAAACGTAGAGATTATGGTAGGCTACGAAACCACCTCAAAGTTATTTTTTCGGATCAATCTATAAAAGAGTTCATACTAGAATAACACCTTAAGACACAAATCAACCAAAACCCTAATGTCACCTAGATACTCCATTGTCACCTCAAGTATCCATGGGCATGATTATACGATATGCATCACACAATCTCAGATTCATCCAACCAACATAAAAGTACTTCAAAGAGTTCCCCAAAGTTACTACCGGAGAGTCACGTGTGCCAACCCCTATGCATAGGTTCCCAATGTCACAAAACCCACAAGTTGATCACCAAAACATACATCAAGTGGCACATGATATCCCATTTTCACCACAGATAATCACGGCAAGACATACATCAAGTGTTCCCATAAAGACTCAATCCGATAAGATAACTTCAAAGGGGAAACCCAATTCATCACAAGAGAGTAGAGGGGGAGAAACATCATAAGATCCAACTACAATAGCAAAGCTCGGGATACATCAAGATCGTGCCATAGAGGGAACACGAGAGAGAACACGAGAGAGAGAGAGATCAAACACATAGCTATTGGTACATACCCTCAGCCCCGAGGGTGAACTACTCCCTCCTCGTCATGGATAGCGCCGGGATGATGAAGATGGCCACCGGTGAGGGTTCCCCCCCCCCTCTAGTAGGGTGCCAGAACAGGGTCCCGATTGGTTTTTCGTGGCTCTGGAGGCTTGCGGCGGCGGAACTCCCGATCTATCTTTAGTTCTGGAAGATTTAGGGTACAAGAGTATATATGGGTGCAGGGGGTACGTCGGAGGAGCTACGGGGGTCCCACGAGGCAGGGGGCACGCCCAGGGGGGCGCCCCCCACCCTCTTGGGCAGCCCGTATCTCCATTAACATGCACTCCAAGTTCCCTGGGTTGCTTTCCTTCCAAAAATAACTTCTCCAGTTGATTTCGTTCTGTTTTGACTTCGTCTGATATTCCTTTTCCTCAAAACACTGAAATAGGCATAAAACAGCAAATCTGGGCTGGGCCTCCGGTTAATAGGTTAGTCCCAAAAATAATATAAAAGTGGATAATAAAGCGCAATATTGCATAAAACAGTAGATAAAGTAGCATGGAGCAATCAAAAATTATAGATACGTTGGAGACATATCACTCCTCTTCTTTCTTCTTCAACGGCTGATGCAGCCGGAATGTCTTCAGCAGTTTTGGCTTCCGACACAGGCACCATCGTAGAAGGATTCTCTTCAGGGAACACTTGACGTGCTACTGTGCTGGATTGTTGTGAATCTTCTTCTGGGATGGTGGACATGGAGACCGATGGCCTGAGGCCTTTGCGAAGCCATTGGAACCCGAGCGACGCCTTTGGCGATGGTAAGGTCTCCATGTAGTTGTCGTCATTCATCATTGGGCTGGTGACTTGCGCTGGTGGAGTACGGGGTGTTGCATCTCGAACTGGGGTTTATTCTTGCAGGAAATCGGCCCATGAATCATCCTGAGGAATTGGCGTCAATGGACGACCAATTCTGATGTATTCACTGCTTGTTGGAGCAAGCGATGATACCAACTGATGCTCTATATGAGGAAGGACTTCATCATCAACAACATTGTCTTCATGACCAATGTCTTCAGCTGCATTGGGGTCAACAGCTGGAACTTTCTCTTCTTTGTGAGCCTCTGTGGAAGCGAGCTGGTGAAGTACAACTCGACGTTCTTGGTTTGTGGCAGCAGGGGTAGCAACAGAGATGGGTTCAACAAAGAGAGGCTGAGAGGCTGCAGCACACTCTTTCTTTGAAGACTTAGTTTCCTTAGTCTTCAGCTTCTTCTTGGAAGCAGCAGCGTCAGATGCGTCCTTGTGCTTGCACTTTCTGGCTTCAGCTTCAACAGCTCTTGTCTTCTTCAGTTCAGAAGCTGCTGAGGGGACCTTAGGCTTCGAGCCTATCATACTGGCTAGGAAGACAGTGCGAGGTTCTTCCCGCCTTGGTGCGGTGTGGGTCTCAGCAACCTTCTTCTTCTTGGCAGCCATCCTGGGGTCAATGCCAGGCCGGCCAAGAGCTTTACGCTTCTCTACTTCATTATGGGCTTGAACACATTTCTCAGCCATATACTTCATGCGCTGCCTCAAGCCTTTAGCTTCGGTGCATTTCTTGTGGAACTCCTCCTTGAGATCATGCATCATCTTCTTGAAGATTTGAACATGAGCCACACTGAGCTTGTCCATGTTCTTCTTGAAATGAGCCTTCTCATAGTCAATCTTGTTCTTCAGCTCGACAATCCTCTGAGCCAAGGCCAATTCACCAGCAATGGCTCCATGGAAAGTGACACTGATGTCCACTGGGAGATGAAGATCATCAATACAGATGTCCTGGTTGTCAAACCACTCATCAATGAAGTTATTGAGAATATCAACATCAAAGAGCAGCAGATCATTGAAGATTTCAGATTCTTGCTTGCTTTTGATAAGCATTTCCAGAGCATCATCACCAAGATCGTCATCACTAGATAGATTAATATCTTCATCTTTGTTGCGTAGTACAGCAAACGGAGTCAGGGTTGTTCAGCGGCCTTCTTGGGCATTGGCTTCGTGGTCTTCTTTGACACACGAGATACGTCTTCAGACTGCACACTTGATTCAGGTGGTGCAGTCTTCAGAGTCTTCCTTGTTGAAGCTTTTGGTGAAGAAGATGGCTTGGCAGCTTTTATCTTCTTCATCTTTTTCTGCTTTGGAGGTGCGGGAGCATCTTCAGAATCAGCTTCACCACCAGATTGATCTACAGCTGCTCTCTGAGCAGCAATGTGAGACAAAAGCCCATTAAAATTGCCCAAGGGGCCAATTCTGTTTTCATTGGCTCCACGTGTCCCATCAAATCTTGGAAAGGAGAACTATGTCTTGAGCTTGCGTTGGTTTTCCTTGAAGAGGAAAGGGTGATGCAGCACAGTAGCGTAAGTATTTCCCTCAGTTTTTGAGAACCAAGGTATCAATCCAATAGGAGCCTCCTCACAAGTCCCACGCACCTACACAAACAAACAAAGAACTCGCAACCAACGTGATAAAGGGGTTGTCAATCCCTTCACGGTCACTTGCGAAAGTGAGATCTGGTAGAGATAATATGATAAGATAAATATATTTTTGGTATTTTATGATATAGATTGGAAAAGTAAAGATGCAAATAAAGTAGATTGAAAGCGTATATGATAAAAGATAGACCCGGGGGCCATAGGTTTCACTAGAGGCTTCTCTCAAGATAGCATAAGTATTACGGTGGGTGCACAAATTACTGTCGAGCAATTGATAGAAAAGCGAATAATTATGAGATTATCTAGGCATGATCATGTATATAGGCATCACGTCCATGACAACTAGACCGAATCCTGCCTGCATCTACTACTATTACTCCACACATCGACCGCTATCCAGCATGCATCTAGAGTATTAGGTTCATAAGAACAGAGTAACGCTTTAAGAAAGATGACATGACGTAGAGGGATAAACTCATGCAATATGATATAAACCCCATCTTTTTATCCTCGATGGAAACAATACAATACGTGCCTTGCTGCCCCTGCTGTCACTGGGAAAGGACACCGCAAGATTGAACCCAAAGCTAAGCACTTCTCCCATGGCAAGAAAGATCAATCTAGTAGGCCAAACCAAACCGATAATTCGAAGAGACTTGCTAAGATAACTCAATCATACATAAAAGAATTCAGAATAGATTCAAATATCTCTCATAGATAAACTTGATCATAAACCCATAGTTCATCGGATCTCGACAAACACACCGCAAAAAGAGTTACATCGAATAGATCTCCACAAGAGAGGGGGAGAACATGGTATTGAGATCCGAAAAGAGAGAAGAAGCCATCTAGCTAATAACTATGGACCTGAAGGTCTGTGGTAAATTACTCACAACTCATCGGAAGGGCTATGGTGTTGATGTAGAAGACCTCAATGGTGGATTCCCCCTCTGGCACAATGCCGGCGACGGCTCCAAGATGGGATCTCGCAGATACAGAAGGTTACGGTGGCGGAAATATTTCTTCGGTGGCTCCCCTGATGGTTTTAGGGTACATGGGTATATATAGGAGGAAGAAGTACGTTAGTGGATGCCCGAGGGGCCCACGAGACAGGGGGCACGCCCTATAGGTGGGGCGCCCTCCACCCTCGTGGCCGCCTCGAGAGCTTCTTGACTTGCACTCCAAGTCCTCTGGATCACGTTCGTTCCAAAAATCACGCTCCCTAAGGTTTCATTCTGTTTGGACTCCATTTGATATTCCTTTTCTTCGATATACTGAAAATAGGCAAAAAAACAGCAATGCGGGCTGGGCCTCCGGTTAGTAGGTTAGTCCCAAAAATGATATAAAAGTGTAAAGTAAAGCCCATAAACATCCAAAATAGGTAATATAATAGCATGGAGCAATCAAAAATTATAGATACGTTGGAGACGTATCAAGCATCCCCAAACTTAATTCATGCTCGTCCTCGAGTAGGTAAATGATAAAAACAGAATTTTTGATGTGGAATGCTACCTAGCATAATTCTCAATGTGTTTCTCTTTATTGTGGCATGCTTGTTCAGATCCAAATGATTCAAGATAAAAGCTTATAAAACATAAAAATAATAATACTTCGAAGCATACTAACAAATAATCAAGTCCTATCAAAATAGCATAGCCAAAGAAAGCTTATCCCTACAAAATCATATAGTTAGGCCATGCTTCGTTTTCATTACACAAAATACTCCCATCATGTACAACCCCGATGACGAGCCGAGCAATTGGTTCATACTTTTTAATGCGCTTTAGGTTTTTTCAACTCTTACGTAATACATGAGCGCAAGCCATGGACATAGCACTATGGTGGTATATGGTGGTGGTTGTAAAGACAAAAAGGGAGAAGATAGTCTCACATCAACTAGGTGTATCAACGGGCTATGCAAATGCCCATCAATAGATATCAATGTGAGTGAGTAGGGATTGCCATGCAACGGATGCACTAGAGCTATAAATATATGAAATCTCAACAAAAGAAACTAAGTGGGTGTACATCCAACTTGCTTGCTCATGAAGACCTAGGGCATTTTGAGGAAGCCCATCATTGGAATATACAAGCCAAGTTCTATAATAAAAAATTCCCACTAGTATATGAAAGTGACAGCACAAGAGACTCTCTATCATGAAGATCATGGTGCTATTTTGAAGCACAATTGTGGAAAAGGAGATAGTAGACTTGTCCCTTCTCTCTTTTTCTCTCATTATTTTTTTCTTTTTTTTCTTCCTTTTCTTTTTTTCCTTTTTTTCTTTTTGGTGGGCTTCTTTGGCCTCCTTTTTTGTATGGGCTTCTTTGGCATCTTTCATTTTTATAAAGTCTGAAGTCTCATCCTGACTTGTGGGGGAATCATAGTCTTCATCATCCTTTCCTCACTTAGGACAATGCTCTAATAATGAAGATCATCACACTTTTATTGATTTACAACTCAAGAATTACAACTCAATACTTAGAACAAAATATGACTCTATGTGAATGCCTCCGGTGGTGTACCGGGATATGCAATGAATCAAGAGTGACATGTATGAAAAATTATGAAGGTGGCCTTGCCACAAATATGATGTCAACTACATGATCGTGCAAAAAGAAATATGACAATGATGGTGCTCCTATTGATCCCAATGATATGCCTTTGTCTATTTTGATTGAGAATGATAATGAATCTATGGATGTGAATTTTGTTGGTAGGAATAATTTCGGTAACAATGCTTATAGAGGAAACTTTAATTCTAGACCGTTCCCTAGTATTTCCTCTAATAATTATGGCAATTCCTACAATAATTCTTATGGTAATTTTAATAAGATTCCCTATGATTTTGAGAATAGCATTAAAGAATTTATGGTCTCTCAAAAGAATTTTAATGCTTTGCTTGAAGAAAAATTGCTTAAAGTTGGTGATCTGGCTAGGAACGTTGATAGACTTTCGCTTGATGTTGAATCTTTGAAACTTAGATCTACTCCTCCTAAGCATGATATCAATGAGTCTCTCAAATCTATGAGAATTTCCATTGATGAGTGCAAAGAAAGAACTGCTAGATTGCAAGCTAAGAAAGATTGCTTTGTTAAAGCGTGTTCTTCTAGTTTCCATGAAAATAATGATGAAGATCTAAAAGTTATAGATGTGTCCCCTATTAAATCCTTGTCTTGCAATATGAATCTTAATAATGATGGGACTGGAGATGAGTCAACTTTAGTTAAAAGGCGTCCCAATGATTCGGAGTTTTTAGATCTTGATGCTAAATTTGGTGAAAGTGGGATTGGGGAGGTCAAGACTTTAAATAGCATTAAACCCACTATATTGGATTTCAAGGGATTTAATTATGATAATTGTTCTTTAGTTGATTGTATTTCCTTGTTGCAATCCATTTTGAGTTCTCCTCATGCTTATAGTTAAAATAAAGCCTTTGTGTAACATCCCAAATTTCCAATTTGGAATGTTATACATTAGATCATCATTGCATATCATATTTTATTGCATTTTGGTTTGATCCTAGAAATTCTACGCAACTCAAGGACCCGCGGAGAGAGTTGGGGATTTCGTTATTTTCATATTTGAGTCTTCTCAAATTTTGAAAATAGGATCCTTTGATTTTAATTATTTTATCTTCGTATATTTATTTTATAAAAATAAGAGAGAGGGAATAAAATGACTTTCCCAAAATAAAGAAATATTGAGGATTTAATAATAAAATAAAATAAGATTTTATTTTGGAGTTTTACCGCTATTTTATTTGAATTAGGAAAAATGCGCGTTTATCAAAATTACATTTTAGGCCCAAATAAATGTTCATCTTGTCCGGCTTATTTTTAGAGGACGGGAAAATTTATTTCTAGATTTTTGGAGTCCGTTTAGTATTTCTTTTCTTTCTTTTTCTCCATGTCCAAATTATTTTTAAAAAAGGAACCGACTTTGGGCCGTACCCGAGTGGGACTCCTCGGGCCGGTCCTTATAAGCCGCCACCCCCGGCACCCCCAGCCCGCCTGAGCCGCCGCCGACCCCGCCGCCGCCGCCTGCCGTCGCCCCGCCGGAGCCGCCACTCACCGCCGTGTCCGTGAGGTAGCCGCCGGAGTTCGTCGCCGCCGGCGGCGGTTTTCTTTAGAAAACCGCCCGGTTTTTTTATAAAACCACGGTTGTTTTTTAGATAGATTGGTTTAGTTTCTTTTCCGGTTATTTATTTTGTGGACGTTCGTCCGTACGTTCGTTTTAATGAACGGTTTTCGTCATTTAGCCGCAGACAACGAACGTTCGTTCGTTAGCCTGTTCGTCCGTTTTTTCTTTTTCTTGGATTTTCCTCGATTATTTTCGATCGTGATTTCAGATCCGATTTTCGTTTTAGTTTAACTTTTCGCTCGTTTATCGGAATCAGGCGATTCAAGCGACTAGAGTTTCGTCTCAAAACCCTCTTTCTGTTTAACCAACTCAAACAAGTTTTTGCTACTGTAAAATTTTACTTAGGTCCAGATTAGTAAACGAAGCTTGTTTCTTTCGCCGTTTGAGTTTCATTGCTTCGTTTGATTTGATTCTTTTTTGCAAACCAGAGTTCTTAAGTTGAACTTTCTGGTTAGATCTCTTATTTTAGTTTTACCTGTGCATTATATGAGTGCTTATTGTATGCTTGTTTGTTTGCGATAGAGTACCCGGAGTGCGCCGCTTGCTACTACGAGTCTCTAGGTTTCACGGATCATCAACAAGGCAAGTAACACTTTGATCATACCTCTTTACTACCCAGTTTTATTGTATTAGATCAATCCTCAAACAATTGCATGATTAGGATCTGATTAATATGTGGGGTTTTGGGAAGTAGATGAGGTAGTACCTATTACCTGTTTTATTTATCAAACCTTTGGGAGTTTGTCGGGGGTTGGGTGCAACATATGCCAAAGGATGGCTTATCATGGTGGGAGCGAGTAGAACGTCGCCGGTGCCAGGAAACGGGATTAGGCGAAGGCATGCACACCGGCGAATCTTACCCAGCTTCGGGGCTCTCCGGGGAGATAACACCCCTACTGCTGCTCTGCGGGGTCTCCACATGATCACTAAGGCGTAGTGACTACAAAGTTGCTCCTAGAGCTGTATTCTGGAGGTAGAAGGGAGCAAGGCTAGCTTTCTTCTTCCTATGTCATCTGGTCTAAGGCTAATGGATGCAAACCCTTTGCATGGGTGCCCCAGGGGGTTTATATAGGCCTACCCCCCGGGGATACAACGGTAATCCGGCTGGGCGCGGGTCCCAGCCGTCTGTCTCACAGGCCGCCGTCTTCTCCGCCGACTGATGGGGCCCGCCGACTAGCGGGCCCCGCCGGCGAGTCCGGCACTGCAGCCGTGCTTCTGATGACGCAGGCTTGGTCATTGGGTCGTGGCAACAGTGCCGCCATCTATTGGGCGATCACTGTCGTTACTCCCCGTCTTGTCTGATTAATGGCGCGTGGGACCCGTGAGAGGGGCTGACCGACTCCGGGGAGCCGACTCCCACGGGGACGCCTTCGGGGCGTATCCGCCGTCTTCTAGCTCTCACTGACTGGCGGGTCCGCCGTCTCTGAGCCGTATAGGTAGGCCATCGTGGCCACAGTGCGCTGTGTACTGTGGCCGAGGTCAGCCTAGCATGGCTACAGCGCCGGGCCACGCCGGAGATCTCCGGCGGTACGGCATACTGTAGCCACGCTGGCTCCTCGTAGGCAGGAGGTGACGGCCACGCCTTTGTCGTACCCGCAATGAATGTAGAGTCGTGGGCCGACTCTCTATAGCCGGCTCCTCGGGAAGTCGCCGGCCACGAGTCGGCCCATCTGGGAGTCGGCATCTGAGACTCGGTCCATCTGGGAGTCGGCATCTGAGACTCGGTCCATCTGGGAGTCGGCATCTGAGACTCGGCTCATCTGGGAGTCGTCATCTGAGACTCGGTTCATCTGGGAGTCGGCATCTGAGACTCGGTCCATCTGGGAGTCGGCATCTGAGACTCGGCTTTGATGGGCGCGGCCCGCCCCGATGTCGTGAAAGGTTCTGGGTCTTGGGTCAGCCTACCCACGGCCCATTACTCCGACAGTAGTCCCTGAAGCTGGTGAGGCTCCCAGAGTGACTCGCTGGGGGGCCTCAACAGTTTCATTCTTCCGGTGATCGAATTTGGGCTTCGTTTACCGTCTTCCTCTGGGCCGACTATCCGTAGTCGGATTCGTAGAGGGCCGTCTTGCTCTGTGGAGAGCTCGAAAGTCGTGGCAGGAGACCAGGCGGCGTGCCTGATACGCTTCCCTGCTGCCGCCCACCGCGGCCCTATCGCGCGGTGCCACGCGGCAGGGATAGTCTGCCATCCCACGCGCGCGACGGGACGGGCTATCAGGCGGGGCCCGCCACTACCGCGCCTCGGCGCGTGAACGGATCCGCTGCGGCCGCGCGAACGGTTAGGCTTCCCACGCCGTTACTGCGTGTAGTAACTTCGTGGGGTAAATCGTGGGGACGCGTGGGGCTCCAGGCGCTGTTAATCCCACGCCCGCCCCCTCGGCTTCTCAGCCTCCAAGGCTATAAGTAGGGGGAGGAGTGGAGCGGCATAGCACGCGCGCCCATCTCCCTCGCCCCCCGCTTCCTCTCTCCTTCTTGCCGCCGGCGAGCAGAATCACACCGCACCAGCTAGCGATGAGCTCTTCTTCCGCTGCCGCGGCTCCGGCCGTGCGTTCTGGCACGTGGGACGGCTCGGAGGTCGACGACGACCTCATTGAATTCCTCCGCAAGATGCGCCGGCTCCCTGGCGCACACCTCATGCGAGCCCGCACCGCGCCGGCGAAGGAGATATCACCGGTGCCGGAGGAGGGCGAGCGGGTCATCTTCCGCTCGCACCTCATGCGTGGCCTGGGGCTGCCGGCGAGCGGCTTCTTCCGCTCCTTCTTGGAGTTTCACAGCCTCCAACCGCACCACCTCACCCCGAATACGGTGGTGCTGCTTTCCGCCTTCGCCACTCAGTGCGAAGGTTTCCTCGGTGTTCTCCCCACCATCGAGCTGTGGGGAGAATTCTTCTCTTCTAAGCTCGGCACGCACGTCGCCGGCGTGCCGGCTTAGTGTGGTGCCTTCATCACGATGCGGCGCTCGACGGCCGACAACCCCTTCCCTTCCATCTCGCTGATCAAGTCGGTGAGGATGTGGCAGCGCTCATACTTCTACATGAAGAACCTCGCCTCCAACGGCGACTGGGTTAATCTGCCGGCTTACGACGCCAGCCCCCCGGCTGGGAGGCTCCCCAGCTGGTCTCATCGGGTCAAGTCGCTGACTCCCGCCGGAGCCGCCGCCGTAGCGCGACTCCGAGTCCTGACGCAGTCGGAGGGCCTCGTCGGGTCCGACTTGCTGGCCGCCTTCATGGCGCGCCGAGTTCTCCCGCTCCAAGGTCGGCCTCACCTGATCTGTCAGATGAGCGGCCCCCGAGACCCAAGTCGGATGAGCACCAAGGAGATGCCCCGCGTGGAGGTGGCAAACATGGTGAATCATATCGCGAAGTACGAGTTCGGGGAGGACTGGCAGTTCGGCAAGGAGCCGTACTCGCGTGACAACCCCCCACCAGTGGTAAGTCACATCTCCTTGTTGCTTTGTCTCCTTTGTGGCTGAATCCGGTTTCTGATTCTCGTTGGTTTCTTCTGAACTAGAACCCCCTCATGCAGCCTGCAGCCGGCGCTACGAGACAGCCCCGCGAGTTTGTCCCTGATCGTGCGGACAGCGACGTTGACGACCCCGACTTGGGGGCGGCGGCGATGGAAGCTAACGCCGAAGGCGGGGTAGGAGGAGCGGTTGGCGGCTTCAGGCCCTCGGCCACCTTCGCCGACTGACCTGATGACGATGCCGAAGGGGAAGTCGCCCCGCGCCACCAGCCGAGGGTCGGCTCGTCGGGCGCCGGCTCCTCCGCCGGCCTGGCTGGCCAAGGCGGCGCGAAGAGGCGTCACGCTGGGCCGAGTGCGCCCGGCGGCAAATTGAAGAAGTTCAAGGGGGCGGCCGCCGCGACCAAACGGGAGGAGGCGGCCGCGAAGGCCAACCGCTTCCGTAGGGAAGTGAGAAGGCCGCCGCTAGTCTCTGCGTAAGTCTTTATGCTTTTTTATTTTCCTTGGGTGAATCTTGTCCGAGTCTTCTTTTATACTCCTCCCATTCTTCTCCAGGGCCCCTCTTTCCCTTGAGAGAGTCGTCGTCCCCTCCGTCATGGGGTCGGCAGAGACGTCCGCCAACACTCGGCGGGTCGACCCTGCCGCGACCTCCGGGAGGCGACGGAGCGAAACGCGTGGGAGAAGCGCGACGAGGAGGAGGCCGACCGTCTAGAGAAGGCGGAGGCCGAGAAGGCGGTCGCCTCCGCCCAGAAGAAGCTGGAGGATGCCGAAGCCGCCCTTGCGGCGAGACGGCGAGCCGAGGAGGCCGCGCATCACCGATCGGTGATGCTCGTCCCCCCACTGTCCTCTGCACCGCCGCCTCCAGAGTTCACAGGACAGAGCGGAGGGGCCGGCACAGAGAACCCCGTCGTGGAGAGGGAGAGCGGCGAGGCCTCCATGCGGACACTCTCGTGCTGCCACCGCCGCCTCCACCGCCGTCTGGGAGACCACACGGCAAACAGCCGGCGGGTCCGACGGAGCCGCCGACTGTGGACGAGTCCGAGGCGAGGCTGCTTCTCCAAGTCGCCTCGCCGGTGCGCCGCCGTCTTGAGAGAGCGACCTCGGCGCCGCGACCTCGGGAGACTGGCGCCGCCAGCTCGGCAACCCTGGACGCTGAGGCAACAAGTGTCGCGCCCATCGGGTGGTTGCGCGGAGGCGGCACCGGGCCGCTGAATCAGGCGCTTCTGGACGTTCAGGCGAAGTTGCGCGCTGAAGGCGATGCCCTTCAAACTTGCACCAGGGCGCATCTGGCTGCGCGGACGGCCGTCCGAGTACGTTTCCTTCTTCTTTTTGATTCTTGTTTTTCTCTGTGGGGGCGCGCTGGCGCACCCACTGGGTGTAGTCCCCGAGTTCCGGGCCGGCTGCTGAGCAGGCGGCTCGGAACTCCCTCTGGCGAGTTCCAAGTACTTATTTTGTCTGACATCGTTGTTTGCAGGAGTATCACAACCTCCGTGCCACTGCCTTCAACCGCAATGTTGAGGAGTTGAGCAAGCGGACTGCCGACTTGACGGAGAGCCGGAGTAAGTTCTTTTCCCTTTCTTCTTCTTCGGGGGCGCGCTGGCGCACCCGCGGGCTATAGTCCGCGAGATTCGGACCGACTGCTGAGCAGTCGGGCCGGATCTTTGCGGCGATCTTCTTTGCTGACGACTTCGTCATTTCCTTTTTTGTTCTTCTTTCTTCGCGGGGGCGCACTGGCGCACCCGCGGGCTGTAGTCCCCGAGATTCGGGCCGACTGTTGAGCAGTCGGGCCGGATCTTCTTGGCGCCCTTCTTTGCTTGACGACTTATTTGTCTCTTTCTTTCGTGTTTCAGGGGCCAACGCTGCTCTTCAGGAGCAGCTGGGTGGAGTTAACACTGCCTTGCGCGTCAAGGGGGAGGAGTGCAACAAACTCGCTGCGGAGCGCGATCTGCTCACTGCGCAGCTGGCCGAGCAGAAGGAGCTGCTCAAGAAGGCGCAGGATGAGGCCGAGAAGAAGGAGGCTGCTCTCCTGGCCGAGTTCGAGAGCGAGCGCTCCTCCTGGACTGACAGGGAGGCAAGGCTGACTTCCGGCTTCCACGAGATTGAGGATATCGTTGATGGTGAGCTTTCTTTCTTTGAATTTCCGACTATGTGTCAGGCTGACTTCTGATTTTTTTTGACTTGCTTCTTTTTTGTCTTGGCAGACTTCTTCCCTGGCCACTCGCAGGCAGTCCCTCTGGCCATCGAGGCTGATCGTGAGGCGCGAAGGGAAAACGTGAGGTGATTGCCACCAACACTCCCCTGACCGTCGATGAGCAGCTTCTGAGCATCGAGGCCCGTCTTTGTCCGGCCCACCGACGGATGCGCCGGCTTCAGCATGCCGGCGCCCAGGCGGTTGCAGCTCTGTGGCCAGACATGCCGGCTCTGCGCACTGCCAGTCGGACCACCGACTGGCTAGAAGCCGCCGCCGACCGTCTTGAAGCTTGGAAGGGTTCCTCGGCCCGAGCCGGAGCGCGTCGGGCCTTGGAGTTCGTCAAGGCGTGGTATCCGGGGCTGGACCTGGACCGTCTAGCCACATTCCAGTCAGAGGCCCAGGCCGAGCTGGAGGCTGTGGAGGGCGCCCTTGTCGAGCGTGCGGCGGCCATCGCCGAGTACACGGACACTAGTGTCTTTGTCCCCGAGCGGGCTGAAGGCGGCGAGGAAGTGCCGCCAGAGTGGTTCAGGATGAACCCGGAATATGGCGAGGACTCGACGGAGGTGATTGACTCTAGCACCGAGGAAGAAGGCGAGGCGGAGGACGAAGGCGAGACGGAGGTGCCAGAAGGCGGAGCGGGCGACCAGCCTCAGCTCGACCGCGCCTCTAGCAACGAGCCGCGTCTGACCGAGCCAACTGCCACTGGCAGCGATCAAGCCCAGACTGCCCAACCGACTGCCCCGGCGCCTGACACCGTCGTCTCCTCTAACCCTCCGAACCCGTCTACTGCTCCTTAGGCTGCCTTCTGGCTTTATTTATCTGTTCTAGAAGGTCTTTTGATGAACTTGTTAATTTGCACAATTCCACCCTCGGGGTGTATTTTAAACTTCTATCTGAAGATTCGGCCAATGGGCCTATGCTTATGTAAATATTAATCTGAATCCTATCTTTCTTTGCTCATTGCTCCTTTGCCTTTTTCCTTTGCCGCCTTCCCCTAGTTGCCGCTTTGCTAGCCGGCAGACCGCTCTGCGGACTGCCGCTGGGCCAAATGCCTGGCTACTTTGGGGAAAGCAAGTACTTGCCTTTCTTCGGAGTTTATTTAACAAGTTGGATAGAAAGCAGTAAGCCGAATACTCGCGAGTCGGCTTGTAAGAAAGGAGGGCTGGAAACCGGCTTGAGCTATGTTCATGTTTTGGGTCCTTAGCCATTTTTCGTGTGGACGCCCATTCATCCTTACTCCTGCTTACCAAACAGTCGCTCTACGAGCTGCGGCTTCTAGCAGGAGACGGCTTAGGCGCCGCACACTACTTGTCCGACTTCAGGAAACATTTCATAGCGCCAGACGGCGAATCCCCGGGCCGACTAGTCGAACCCGGCGCCAAGCGGCATAGCAAGAAGTAGCATACTTGAAGGCATAATTCTTATCATACAGATAATCAAAAGGGGCAGTCCCCGAGCTCGTCTCGGGGGCCCCGAAGTCTCGGTACTTTAATACAAAGGGGTAGTGTGATACATACTGAATCAACTGTAAAACCTTCGGAGGAGGTTTGCATTCCATGGTCGTTCTGACTCTTTGCCGGAGTCGTCTCTCTTGCGAGCTCGGGGCTTCTGAGCATCGATCAGGTAGTAGGAGTCATTTCCCAACACCTTGCTGACAATAAAGGGGCCTTCCCAAGGTGCCGAGAGCTTGTGCTGACCGGCTGTCCACTGGATCAGTCGGAGCACAAGGTCGCCCTCTTGGAAAGATCTTGGCTTGACCTTCCTGTTGTAGTATCGGCGCAGGCTCTGCTGGTAGATGCCGGACCGACTGAGTGCTAACAGCCGGCCCTCTTCCAGCAGATCGACGCCGTATTGACGTGCTTCTTCTGCTTCCTCCTCGGTGTACATGGTGACTCGCAGGGAGTCGAATTCTATGTCCATCGGGATGATGGCTTCAGCACCGTAGACGAGGATGAAAGGCGTGAAGCCGGTTGACTTGTTTGGAGTCATGCACAGACTCCAGAGGACGGCTGGCAGCTCCTCAAGCCAACAGCCGGCCGAGCACTCTAGTGGTTCAACCAGGCGGGGCTTGATGCCGGATAGGATGAGGCCGTTTGCTCGCTCTACCTGGCCGTTTGACTGCGGATGGGCGACGGACGCTAAGTCCAGTCGGATGCCCTGTATAGCGCAGAAACGGGCCAAAGCTCCTTTGGCAAAATTTGTGCCATTGTCGGTGATGATGTTGTGTGGTATGTCGTACCGAGTCATAATGTCGGCGATGAAGGTTACTGCAGTCGGACCATTCAATTTCTTGATGGGTTTTGCTTCTATCCACTTGGTGAACTTGTCCACTGCGACAAGTAGGTGAGTTAGGCCACCTCGTGCCGTCTTGAATGGTCCCACCATGTCTAGGCCCCAAACCGCAAAGGGCCAGGCGATGGGAATGGTCTTGAGCGCCGAAGCCGGCTGGAGCGGCTTGGAACGGAACATCTGGCACCCCTTGCAGTTTTGGACTAATTCTTTGGCCTCTTCCAGGGCAGTCGGCCAGAAAAAACCGTGTCGGAAGGCTTTGGCGACGAGCGCCCTTGAAGCCACATGGTGGCCACACTCGCCTTCATGGATGTCTCTGAGGATTGCTTGGCCTTGCTCTGCCTCGACACAGCGTTGGTAGACACCAGTGACACTGCGCCTGACCAGCTCTCTGTTGACTATGGTATAGGCTGCCGCTTGGTGTTGCACTTGCCGAGCCAGGATTTCATCAGCTGGTAGCTCTCTGTTTACTAGGAACTTGAGGATGGGCTGGGCCCATGAGGGTGCTGCTACTTCTTCGATTGCCACTATTGCGACTTGGACAAGGGTGGCTGGGCTGGGAGGCGGCGGGCTGGGATCCGCGGCCGCTTGCTGGGTCGATGAAGTCCCTGGGCCGACTGGAGCAGTCCCCGGGCCGAGTTCTGAAGTCCCCAGGCTGACTGTCGCAGTCCCCGGGCCGGGTTCTGAAGTCCCCGGGCCGACTTCGACTGCGGTATTTTTGGAGCCGTCTGTGAGGACTCTTGTGCCGTCTGCTGGTGCTCTTGAGTCGGATCTGACTTCCTCGGGGGGAGCTGGCACAAAAATGGAGTCTGATTCTGGCGAAGGCTTGATAGACGGCTTGAGGAGGCGCTGAAGGGCGATGCAGGATGGTATTGCTTGACGAGTGGAGCCGACTCGTGCCAGGGCGTCTGCTTGGTCATTGTCATTTCTTGGAATGTGAAGGAATTCACACCCCTCGAAATATCCGCTGAGTTGCTGTACCAGGAAGCGGTAGCTCGCCATGTTTGCGTCTTTGGCGTCCCAGTCGCCAGATGACTGCTGGACCACCAAATCGGAGTCGCTGTAGCACAGGATCCGGCGGATGCCGAGTTCTTTGGCAAGCTGGAGCCCGTGAACGAGCGCCTCGTATTCGGCAACGTTGTTGGAGCCGGCGAAGTGGATCTGCAGCACGTACTTGAGCTTGTCGCCTTTGGGGGAGGTGAGGACGATGCCAGCTCCCAGGCCGGTGCGCATCTTGGAGCCATCGAAATGCATTCGCCAATGGGTGGAGTCGGGTGCTGGCGGCAGGTACTGGGTCTCGGCCCAGTCGACAAGGAAGTCGGCCAGTGCTTGTGACTTGATGGTGGTGCGGGGCTGGTAGTAGATGGTGTAGGGAGCCAAATCTATGGCCCACTTGGCTACTCGGCCTGAAGCATCACGGCTTCCGATGATCTCGGCCAGTGGAGCGGTGCAAACCACAATGATTGGATGTTCTTGAAAGTAAGGCTTCAACTTCTTGGCGGCGAAGTGCACGTCGTAGCACATCTTCTGGTAGTGGGGGTACTTCTGCTTGGAGGTCGACAGTACCTCACTCAGGTAATATACCGGTCTCTGGACAGGGAGCGCCTTGCCTTCCTCCTTGCATTCGACTACGACAACTGTGCTGACTACCCGGCTGGTGGCGGCAATGTATAGGAGCATAGGCTCTTTGGGAGTCGGAGCCGCCAGCACAGGGGGAGTAGTTAACAGCTTCTTCAGCTCGAGAAACGCTTCATCCGCCTTGTGGTTCCACTCAAAAAAGGTGGTCTTCTTCATTAGTTGGTACAAAGGGAGAGCCTTCTCGCCCAGCCGACTGATGAATCGGCTGATGGACGCCAAGCAACCGGTAAACTTCTGCACATCTAACAGTCGGCGGGGGACTGCCATCCTCTCGATGGCTTTGATCTTTATAGGGTTGCACTCTATGCCGCGTTCAGAGACCAGGAAGCCAAGGAGCTGGCCAGCTAGTACTCCGAAGACGCACTTCTCCGGATTGAGCTTGATCTGGAATCGGCGCAGATTCTCAAAGGTTTCTTGGAGGTCTTCTAACAATGTTCCCCGCTTTTCCGTCTTCACTACCACATCATCCACATAGACGTGGGCATTTCTGCCGAGTTGCTTGAGGAGACACTTCTGCATGCAGCGCTGAAAGGTGGCGTTGGCATTCCTTAAGCCGAACGTCATAGTCAGGTTGCAGAAGGCTCCAAACGGCGTGATGAAGGCAGTCTTCAGTCTATCTGCTGGGTTTAGCTTGATCTGGTGATATCCCGAAAATGCATCTAAGAAACTCAACAGCTCGCATCCGGCTGTGGAGTCTATCACCTAGTCAATTCTTGGCAGAGCAAATGGATCTTTGGGGCAAGCTTTGTTGAGGCTTGTGTAGTCGATACACATCCGCCACTGCTTGTTCTTCTTCAACACTAGGACTAGGTTCGCCAGCCATTCTGGAAAGAACACCTCCATAATGAAGCCGGTCGCCAGGAGTCGGGCTATCTCTTCTCCAACAACTCTTCTTTTCTCTTCTGACAGACGGTGCAAGGGCTGCCTGACGGGCTTCACATCAGATCGGACATGTAACTTGTTCTCGGCAAATTCCGTCGGTACACCTCGCATGTCTTTAGGGGACCATGCAAAGATGTCTCAATTCTCACGGAGGAAATCGACGAGCTCGCCTTCCTATTTGCTGTCTAAGTTTGTACCTATGACAGCGTGCCTCTCCGGGTGCTCCGGGTCCAAAGGTATCCTCTTTGTTTCTTTAGCCGGCTTGAACGAACCATCAGCTTCCGACTCCTTGGGGTCGGGCGACATCTCCGGCTGCTTGTCGGCCATCGCCACAACCCGGTCAAGGAGCCGCCTTTCAGCTGCGATCACCAGGGACTCGGCCAACCGACTGCTCTCGGCCGCGCAGGCGGATGACTTCCTGTAGTCGCCAGCCACGGTCAGAATCCCCTTTGAACTCGGCATCTTCATCTTGAGGTAGGCGTAGTGGGGGACCGCCATGAACTTGGCTAAGGCAGGTCAGCCAAGCAGCGCTTGGTATGGGCTTTCAAGTTCCACCACTTCAAACCAGACTGGCTCTCGGCGAAAATGATCTTTGTCTCCGAAGAGGACGTCTATCTGGATCTTGCCGATTGGGGAGCAGGAAAGGCCAGTCACAATGCCGTGGAAAACAGTTCGGCTGCTTTGAAGTTGTTTCTGCTTGATTCCTAATTTCTCCATGGTATCATTGTACAGGATGTTGATGCTGCTGCCTCCGTCAATCAACACTCACGAGAAGCGAGCGGCCCGCCTATCAGTGGCCAAGGTAGCACTCAGAACCAAGGCGTAGGAGCCCGGATTCGGCATCACCTCTAGGTGATCTGCTCTGCTCCAACTGATAGGCTTCTTGGACCAATGCATAAACTCCGGAGTTTCCAATGCTATTGCGTTCACTTCTTGCTGCTGCAACCGTCTGCTGCATCCATCATCCACCATACTGGTGAACACCACATAAGCTCCATGTTCTTCGGCGTACTCATCTTGTACGGTGCCGACTGGCCTGGCCACCGGCTGCTGGGGCGGCTGTGGAGGCGGCGGCCCAGCAGGCGGTGGAGGAAGGAGGCCGTCTCCTTTGGTGATTCTGGTGAGCCAGTGGCATTTCCGGGTGGTATGGTTTGACGGCTTCGCACCGCTGTGGAACTTGCAGGGACCATCCAAAGTCTGCTCGTAAGAGAAGGCCGGCAGCCAGTTGGACTTGCCGCCCTTCTGCCGCTTCACCGGAGGCTGCGCCTCAGGCTGTTGTTCTTCGACTGTCGCGACCTGCCGACTGCTGGAAGTCGGCTGCGGGGCCTTGCGCTTGTGATCATTCAGCTGCTGTCGCCGACTGGTATCTCCGGCCGGAGTTCTGGGAGCCTGAGGGGCCACTTTGCCAGTCGCACCAACTTGAATCTCTGTCTTCATGGAGGAGTCGGCGGTGGCATACTTGTCTGCAATGACCAGCAACTCATCGAGGGTCTCGGGCTCGTTGCAGAGGAGCCGGTGCTTGAGGAGGGTGCCTTCTCTGCACCCGGCGGTGAAGTACTCGATAGCCTACACCTCGTTCATGCCCTCGCAGGAGTTCCGAAGCTCGCCCATCGCGTAAGGTAGTCGCGTGTCGACTTGTCTTGGCCTTGCACGCACAAGGAGAGTTGTCATGGCTTGGGAGGCCGCTTGTACGTGCTGGTGAAGTTGCGGATGAAAGCTTCAGTGAAGTCGACCCAACTGTTGATGCTGCGGGGCTTTAAACTGTTCAACCATGTCCGGGCCGTGCCTTGGAGCATTAGCGGAACGTACTTCACGGCAACACGCTTGTTGCCGTTTGCTATGTTGAAGGCTGTGGAGTAGTCAACTAGCCAATCTTCTGGCTTCATGGAGCCGGTGTACTTGGGTGTGTCTCGGGGGAGCGTGAACCCTTTGGGGAAAGGCTCATCTCGGATGCGGGGCCCAAAGCAGGGTGGACCCATCTCATCTTCTTCTTCCAGTGCCAGGGATCGGTGGAGTCGGTCGATCCGGTGGCGAGCGTTGTTTTCTCCGACTCCTTCTCGACGGCCAAGGCGGTCGCCAAGAGTCGGATGCTCGATAGGCGGTGGGGAGACTCGTCTTTCCCTTCGTGGTGGGGGAGGCAGGTAGTCGCCCTGCCGCTCCACTGCTCTTGGGCGGCCGTCTTGGTCGCGCTCGATGGTGATGCGAGTCCGACTGTGGCTGACAGCCGGATCCTTCTCTTTTCTCCCGCGGACTCCGCCAGTCGGCGTCCGAGACGTCATGCCTTGATCTCGGCAGGGAGGTAAGTCGTCGTTCTGTCACTGTGGCGCCTCCGTGCGACAGCCGGCTTCGTTCTGTGCGGCAGCCGCTTTGAGGAGTCGCTGGACTCGCTCGGTCATTAGGCGACGCTCTTCGCCTTTGAAGTTGTCCAGCTCGTCTGCTGCTGCCTGGGCGGCACGGATGTTCTCCGCAGGCGTGGCATATACGGGGCGATCGGCCCCGAACAGGTTTGCGACGGCCGCGCCGCGTTGTCGGACCGCGCCTAGGCGGCTAGGCCTAGTCGGCACCGGCGAGCCGCCCACAGCGCGATCCATCTCACGTTGGTAGGCCTCCGACAAGCGTCTCATGCTTGCCAGCTTCTTTGCGCCTTCGACAAGCTGAAGGCGGCATGCCTCCAGCGTCTCGGCGTTAGCGTCCTCCAGAATGGGCGCCGTCAGGTCTCGCAGAGCCGCGTCGAGCGGGTCATGAGCTCCTTCACCGGAGTGCTCGCCATGACTGATGACGAGCACTTCCGTGATGGAGCTTCCGCCGCTCGCCTCGCGAGGGAGCGGCTCGTCGTAGATCACCACGTTGGAGGGGAACGTGTCGAGCGACACGCCGTCGGAGTCGACCAGCATCGGGTCGGTGGAGCCTACGGACTCCAAGTCCATGGCAGGCTCGCCGGCGACGTGGAGATGGTCGAGGAGGCCCGCGAGGAGGCTTTCGGGGCCGCCCGTGCCTGCATCGGATGCAGATTCGTCAAAGATGCTAACCTCGCCGAGAAGGTCAGCGAGGCAGCTCGCCGCGCAGGCGTCATCGACGCTTTGCAGCGCGTCGGGGCAAGCGCCATCGGGCGTGCCGGGCTGGCTACACTCGCGGGGGAGGAAAAGGGTTCCCGTCCAAAGCAGGTCTCCGGACGACGGTGCACCTCTCCCCATGGTGGGCGCCAAATGTTGGGGGTTGGGTGCGACATATGCCAAAGGATGGCTTATCATGGTGGGAGCGAGTAGAACGTCGCCGGTGCCAGGAAACGGGATTAGGCGAAGGCATGCACGCCGGCGAATCTTACCCAGCTTCGGGGCTCTCCGGGGAGATAACACCCCTATTGCTGCTCTGTGGGGTCTCCGCATGATCACTAAGGCGTAGTGACTACAAAGTTGCTCCTAGAGCTGTATTCTGGAGGTAGAAGGAAGCAAGGCTAGCTTTCTTCGTCCTATGTCATCTGGTCTAAGGCTAATGGATGCGAACCCTTTGCATGGGTGCCCCGGGGGGTTTATATAGGCCTACACCCGGGGATACAACGGTAATCCGGCTGGGCGCGGGTCCCAGCCGTCTGTCTCACAGGCTGCCGACTGATGGGGCCCGCCGACTCGTGGGCCCCGCCGACGAGTCCGGCACTGCAGCCGTGCTTCTGATGACACAGGCTTGGTCATTGGGTGGTGGCAACAGTGCTGCCATCTATCGGGCGATCACTGTCGTTACTCCCCGTCTTGTCTGATTAATGGCGTGTGGGACCCGTGAGAGGGGCTGACCGACTTCGGGGAGCCGACTCCCACGGGGACGCCTTCGGGGCGTATCCACCGTCTTCTAGCTCTCACTGACTGGCGGGTCCGCCGTCTCTGAGCCGTATAGGTAGGCCATCATGGCCATAGAACGCTGCGTACTATGGCCGAGGTCGGCCTAGCATGGCTACAGTGCCGGGCCACGCCGGAGATCTCCGGCGGTACGGCATACTGTAGCCATGCTGGCTCCTCGTAGGCAGGAGGTGAAGGCCACGCTGTGGTCGTACCCGCAATGAATGTAGAGTCGTGGGCCGACTCTCTATAGCCGGCTCCTCGGGAAGTCCCCGGCCACGAGTCGGCCCATCTGGGAGTCGGCATCTGAGACTCGGTCCATCTGGGAGTCGGCATCTGAGACTCGGTCCATCTGGGAGTCGGCATCTGAGACTCGGCTCTGAGACTCGGCTCATTTGGGAGTCATCATCTGAGACTCGGTTCATCTGGCTGTCGGCATCTGAAACTCGGTCCATCTGGGAGTCGGCATCTAAGACTCGGCTTTGAGGGGCGCGGCCCGCCCCGATGTCTTGAAAGGTTCTGGGTCTTGGGTCAGCCTACCCATGGCCCATTACTCCGACAGAGTTACTTCTACGTTTGCTTATATTGCTATGCTATGCTAGTAGACGTGGATTGGACGAGTGTATCCATGACAGATGTGAGATTGCTAATTAATGGTTAACTTAAGGTGGCAACTTCAATACACATCTGGGTGGATTGAGGCACCTGGGGAACCCAGTGTTGCCTGTATTTTTGGAAATCCCGGGGTTTCGTGTGATTTTCCTATGGACCGCCACCCAGACTCAAAGGAATCATGAGATTATTCATGCTAGAAACTTCTGTATGCAGCCACAAGCTATTATGGGCTCTAGCATAGTTGATTAAATTGCGTGAGCTCTTGAAGTGGTAGACTAGCAGATGTAGTGGGTTGTAGGTGGTACTGTCTAGTCGGAGTAGAGAGTTAATGCATCTGAAAGACTGTGTCTCGGTCATCCGTTTCTCAAACACCATGTAGTGCGAGAAATTCAACGGAGGTGATCGAGTCTTTTGGGGAAAAGTGTGTAAACCTCTGCAGAGTATACAAACTAATCATGGATAGTCGTGTCCCCGGTTATGGACGTTTTGAGTATCTAGTCTTTGGATTATCATGTTGATCTCATCATGTTACTTAATTTAATTTTTTTGGGACAAGGATGATGCTTAATTGGGATTGAGTTGGAGGAACCTTCTCAATGTTTAACCACCACCATGATAGTTAAATAAAATCTATTCCTTGCAGTAGGAAAAAATTGGCTTTATGCAAAACTGTAACCATAGAGCTTTCCACCAGCCATATATTGCATGTAGTGATAGCTTTATTCTGTTCATTACTATCTATGTGTTACATTGCCAGCATATTCCATGTGCTGACCCGTTTTTGGGCTGCAACGTTCATATTGCAGACTTTTCAAACGACGAGTAAGGTGCCTTAGGTCGTGATCTTATACTCAATGATGTTGTTGGAGTTGATGGACTCACTTTATCTTCCAAGCCTTCTGCTATTATCGTTATTAGATGCCCTTAAGCCATATTTGCTGTAATAAGTTCTCTCTTGAGACATTCGATGTAATAAGTGTGTGATTGCTACTCTATTATAAATCCTTCAAGTATTGTGCGTGTCAGCATTACCGATCCAGGGATGACACTGATGCACAAAGAATAGACTGTTTGAGGTCTGGTCGCTACAAGATGGTATCAGAGCCAGGTTGACTGCAGGACACGACCACTAAGCTAAAGCCCTAGATCACTACTCTCTTCTCATTTTTGACTCCTCTCCCTTTTCTACTCTTTTAGGATGGCGGATGCAAGGAACAAGTTCACGCAACCTGATGAATATACACCTTTTGGACGCCACTTGAAGGAAGTCACTAGATACCTAAACATCGGAGTACCAAGGTTCACCGGAACCTACATCGCCACTTTCCCAGAAGAGGAGCATTGTATGATTCAAGTTCAAGTTCCAGGAAGAACGTTCATGCCAGTCACTGAGCCCATAGAGTTTTCCTTTGATGCACCAACCTGGAGTTTAGGAAAGAGCATGGCAGCCCACATCACCATGGGACGCATTGGAGAAGTTTACCACGAGGGTCTCAAGGATACTATCTACCAAATTTGTGGGCGCCGAGATGAGCAATGGGAGATGATCAACACCAGGAAGGATAGATCTATTGCAGCTTTTATCCAGGAGCTAAACCAGCACATACGGCGTTAGGAGAACCAGATGTGCGCAGGCATGATAGATCTGAAGAAGGCAATGACCAGGATCACAGAACTGGAAGAAGAACTCAAGTCTACACGTGATGGATATGAGGAGGAGATTGTAACACTTTTGGAGAAGAATGACGACCTGGTAAAGATGTGAGTTTTCATGGGAGACCCCGCGCCAGGAGGAGAAGACGATGATTCCACTTGCCCGGAGAACTACATCATCATTGATGGCACCGACTTAGACCCCGAGGATAGCGATGATGACTATGTTGATGAAGCTGGAGCGGATATCATGGAGTCTTTGACCGATCAATGTTTTTAGTCGACCACCATATCAGTAGTAGTATTCCCCCATGTATATAGAATAGTCCAAGCACTTGTGTGATGATAGTTAGACCGATTGTATGCCCTTGTTTGAATTTATTGAAGTGAAATTGTTTGTGTTTGTCTCATGAGCATATGGGTAGTGTTTTCCCTCTAGACCTCTTTCTATTCTATTTCCTCATCTTTTCTAAACCTATGAGATGCCTCCGAGACGCGACAATGGATTTGCTTTCCCACTGGAGCTCACTCAGTTGATCCAGCAGTAGAATGCATTGATGCAGCTTTTAGTCCAGAGTCAGAATCAGTGGAACAACAACAACAACAACCCGCCACCACCACCACCTGTTGATCACTTAGCCCGTTTCTTGAGGATGAATCCGTCGGTGTTCTCCAGTAGCACCGAGCCAATAGTTGCAGACGATTGGCCCCGCAAGATTGGAAGGGAGTTAACCACTAGAGGATGCACAAATGCGGCGAGAGTGCATTTTGCCACACATCAGCTTGATGGACCCGCAATATCATGGTGGGAAAATTTCACAACCACTTACCCCATAGACAAAGTCACATGGGATCAGTTTCAGCAAGCTTTCCGTACTGCCCATGGTTCAGCAGGAGCTATGGCCAGGAAGAAGCGTGAGTTTCGCAACTAGCGCCAAGGAAGACGTACCGTTGGCCAGTATGTGGATGACTTTAGTAAGTTAGCAAGTTATGCCCGAGATGACGTTGCTACGGATGCAGCTAAGCGGGAGAAGTTTCTGGAAGGACTGAATGATGAGCTGAGCATGCAGTTGATGGTGGCAACCTTCAACAACTACCAGGAGTTGGTAGATAGAGCTCTCATGATTGAAGGGAAGCAGCAGCAGATTGACAACCGCAAGAGGAAGTATGGACAAGGGAAGTATAATTCTGGATCTCAGCAGAAGCCTTGTTTTACCCCGAACTTGGGAGGACCGTTTCAGCATACACATGGAGGAGGAAGTTCGCACAACCATAGTGGCCCCAAAAATGGGAATGGGAATGGAGGAAGCAACGGTCAGAACCGTACCAACCCATCAACACCAGCAAAGAGGGATGTAAGCCACATTACCTATTTCAAGTGCCAGAAGACTGGACATTATGCCACTGAATGTCCTGAAGCTAAGAATGGAAATGGCAATGGAAGCTCTGGGAAGAAGCCCAACCCTTTCAACAAGGGACAAGTGAACCACGTTAGCGTGGAGGAGGTTGAAGCCCAGCCAGATGCAGTAATAGGTAAGTTTTTGGTTAAGGCATTTACTGCAACCGTTCATTTTGATACTGGTGCATCGCATTCATACATATCAAGGGGATTTGTGGATAAGTATAAACTGCCAACCCAAGCCCTTAGGTCACCCATGTTAGTAACCTCGCCAGGAGCAGAGTATATGGCTAGTCGATGGTGTGATCGGTTACCATTAAGGATTGGTAACTATGTGTTCCCCTCAGACCTAATAGTATTGGAGTTGCAAGGACTGGATGTGATATTAGGCATGGATTGGTTATCGAAGTATGGAGGGAACATTGAATGCGCTAGTAAGTCAATTTTTCTTACCACCCCAGAAGGAAGAAGGATCAAGTATGTATCCCGGCATGTGCCGAAGAGGACTCAAGTGAATTCCTTATCAGGAGTTATACAAGAGGAAGTACCAGTGGTAAAGGATTTCCCTGACGTGTTTCCAGAAGAGTTGCCAGGCATGCCACCGGATAGAGACATAGGGTTTTTGATTGAGCTTTTGCCAGGCACAGGGCCGATATCTAAGAGACCTTACAGGATGCTCGCAAAAGATTTGGAGGAAATTAAGAAGCAGATTAAGGAGTTATTGGATAAAGGCTACATTCGCCCAAGTTCGTCACCTTGGGGATCGCCGGTGCTTCTAGTGGAGAAGAAGGATGGATCGTTGAGGATGGTTGTTGATTATCGAGGATTGAATGAAGTGACTATCAAGAACAAGTACCCACTGCCGATGATCAATGATCTGTTTGACCAAGATCGATCTGCGATCAGGATACCACAAGTTGAAGATTCAGGAGCAGGATATACCTAAAACAGCTTTTACCACCAGGTACAGGCTATATGAGTATACCGTTATGTCATTTGGCCTGACTAACGCACCTGCCTATTTCATGAACATGATGAACAAAGTGTTTATGGAGTTCCTGGATAAGTTCGTCGTGGTGTTCATTGATGATATTTTGGTCTACTTGAAAAATGAAGAGGAACATAAGGAGCATTTGCGTTTGGTACTTGGGAAGCTCAGAGAACATCAGTTATATGCCAAGTTCAGCAAGTGTGAGTTTTGGTTGAAGGAAGTTGGATTTCTCGGACATGTCATATCCGGAGAAGGAATAGCAGTAGACCCCACCAAGGTTGTCACCGTGACAAATTGGGAAGCCCCCACATCAGTTGGAGAGATCTGGAGTTTTCTTGGACTCGCAGGATACTACCGGAGGTTTATTGAGAATTTCTCGAAGATTGCGAAACCCATGACGGAGTTGTTGAAGAAGGACACCAAGTTCAAATGGACTAAGGATTGTGAGGCCAGTTTTCAGGAGTTAAAGAAACGTTTTGTTACATCACCGGTGTTGATTCTGCCAGATCAGCGCAAGGATTATGAGGTATATTGCGACGCTTCTCGTCGAGGAATTGGATCCGTGTTTATGCAGGAGGGAAGAGTTGTTTCGTATGCCTCACGACATCTTAAGCCTCATGAGTTAAATTATGCCATGCATGATTTGGAGTTAGCAGTCGTAGTGCATGCATTGAAGACAATGGAGACATTTTCTCATCAAAAACCATTGTGAGGTGTACACGGATCACAAGAGTTTGAAGTACAACTTCACACAGAAGGAGTTGAATCTCAGGCGAAGGAGATGGTTGGAGCTCATTAAAGATTATGATATGAGATTGCATTACCACCCCAGAAAGGCTAACATAGTAGTCGATGCGTTGAGCCGCAAGAGCCATGTCAACACTCTCATGACCGGAGAGTTACAAAAGGAGTTAGCCGAGGATCTTCGCGAGCTATGTTTGGAGATAGTTCTGAGAGGCTATGTAGTAGCATTGGAAATTCATTCTACTTTGATGGATAAGATCAGAGACGCTCAGAAGACAGACAAAGGAATTGCCGAGATAAAGGAGAGGATGAATAAAGAAAAAGCTAAGGGATTTAGTGAGGATGAGCACGATACCCTATGGTTTGAGGACCGCATTTATGTGCCTAATGACCCGGAGATCAGGAAGTTGATTCTGCAGGAGGCCCATGATTCACCGTATTCGATTCACCCAGGAAATACCAAGATGTATTTGGATTTGAAGGACACTTTCTGGTGGACCGAAATGAAGAATGATATTGCAGAATATGTAGCAGTTTATGATGTATGTAAGAGAGTGAAGGCAGAGCATCAAAAGCCAGCAGGATTGCTACAGCCATTGCCGATACCCGAATGGAAGTGGGATAAGCTAGGCATGGATTTTATCATGGGATTACCTACGACACGTTCAGCCTATGACTCAATATGGGTTGTAGTCGATCTTTTGACGAAGGTAGCTCATTTCATCCCAGTGAAGACCACTTATACAAGTGCTAAGTTGGCAAAGATATATATGACCGGGATCGTATGTCTGCACGAAGTTCCGGGGACCATTGTATCAGATAGAGGAACCCAATTTACCTCAAAGTTCTGGAATCAGTTGCACGAAACTTTGGGTACCAGGCTAGAGTTCAGTATAGCCTTTCATCCACAGACAGATGGATAGACCGAGAGAGTCAATCAGATTCTGGAGGACATGTTGAGAGCTTGTGCACTAGATTATGGATCTAGTTGGGACGACAATTTGCCATATGCAGAGTTCTCTTACAACAACAGTTATCAATCCAGTTTGAAGATGGCCCCTTTCGAAGCTTTGTACGGAAGGAGGTGCAGGACACCATTGTTGTGGGATGAAGTTGGAGACTGACAGTTGTTTGGACCAGATTTGATTAAAGAGTCTGAAGAGATGGTTAAGTTGATTCGCGATAGACTCAAGGTAGCCCAGTCTAGGCAGAAGAGCTATGCAGATTCAAAACGTAAGGAGACAGTTTATGGAGTGAGAGATAGAGTTTATCTTTGTGTGTCCCCACTTCGAGGAGTTAAACGTTTTGGAGTTAAGGGAAAGTTAGCACCACGTTTTGTGGGACCATACAAAGTTTTCGAGCGTATGGGAGAAGTTGCTTACAAGCTAGAGTTTCCTGAAGGATTGCCAGGAGTTCATGATGTATTCCACATTTCCCAATTGAAGAAGTGCCACGCAGAGATGGCCGATATACCTCTGAGAGATACAATGCAACTGGAAGCGATTCAGTTGGATAGTGATTTGACCTATGAGGAGAAACCAGTCAAGATTCTCGAGTTCGCCAGCCGAGTCACACGCAACAAGGTTATCAAATTTTGCACAGTCCAGTGGATCCACCATACCAAGGATGAAGCCACCTGGGAGCGAGAGGAAGACTTACTGAAGGACCACCCTCACATATTTTCTAGCCAACCCGAATCTCGAGGGCGAGATTCATCTTAAGGGGGGGTAGGTTTGTAACATCCCAAATTTCCAATTTGGAATGTTATACATTAGATCATCATTGCATATCATATTTTATTGCATTTTGGCTTGATCCTAGAAATTCTACGCAACTCAAGGACCCGCGGAGAGAGTTGGGGATTTCGTTATTTTCATATTTGTGTTTTCTCAAATTTTGAAAATAGGATCGTTTGATTTTAATTATTTTATCTTCATATATTTATTTTATAAAAATAAGAGAGAGGGAATAAAATGACTTTCCCAAAATAAAGAAATATTTAGGATTTAATAATAAAATCAAATAAGATTTTATTTCGAAGTTTTGTCGCTATTTTATTTGAATTAGGGAAAATGTGCGTTTATCAAAATTGCATTTTAGGCCCAAATAAATGTACATCTTGTCCGGCTTATTTTTAGAGGACGAGGAAAATTTATTTCGGGATTTTTGGAGTCCGTTTAGTATTTCTTTTCTTTCTTTTTCTGCACGTCCGAATTATTTAAAAAAAAGGAACCGACTTCGGGCCGTACCCGAGCGGGACTCCTCGGGCCGGCCCTTATAAGCCGCCACCCCCAGCACCCCCAGCCCACCCGAGCCACCGTCGTCCCTGCCGGCGCC
>NC_057803.1:677325475-677381602 GCF_018294505.1 Triticum aestivum
CATGCCGCCGCCACCGCCCGAGCTTCCGCTGACCCCGCTGCCGCCCGCCGTTGCCCCGCCGCCCCATCGGAGCCGTCACCCGCCACTACCGTCCGTCGAGGTAGCTGCCGGAGTTTGTCGCCGCCGCCGGCGGTTAGAAAACCACCTGGGTTTTTTTATAAAACCGCGGTTGTTTTTTTAGATAGATCGGTTTATTTTTTCGGTTATTTATTTTGCGGACGTTCGTCCGTACGTTCGTTTTAACGAACGGTTTTCGTTGTTTAGCCGCAGACAGCGAACGTTCGTTCGTTAGCCAGTTTGTTTGTTTTTTCTTTTTCTTGGATTTTTCGCGATTATTTTCGATCGCGATTTCAGATCCGATTTTCGTTTTAGTTTAACTTTTCGCTCGTTTATCGGAATCAGGCGATTCAAGCACATAGAGTTTCGTCTCGAAACCCTCTTTCCGTTTAACCAACTCAAACAAGTTTTTGCTACTGTAAAATTTGACTTAGGTCTAGATTAGTAAACAAAGCTTGTTTCTTTTGTAGTTTGAGTTTCGTTGCTTCGTTTGATTTGATTTTTTTTGCAAACCGGAGTTCTTAAGTTGACTTTCTGGTTAGATCTCTTATTTGAGTTTTACCTATGCATTATATGAGTGCTTATTGTATGCTTGTTTGTTTGCGATAGAGTACCCGAAGTGCGCCACTCTCTACTACGAGTCTCTAGGTTTCACGGATCATCAGCGAGGCAAGTAACACTTTGATCATACCTCTTTACTACCCAGTTTTATTGCATTAGATCAATCCTCAAACAATTGCATGATTAGGATCTGAGTAATATGTGGGGTTTTGGGAAGTAGATGAGGTAGTACCTATTACCTGTTTTATTTATCAAACATTTGGGAGTTACTTCTACGTTTGCTTATATTGCTATGTTATGCTAGTAGACGTGGATTGGGTGAGTGTATCCATGACAGATGTGAGATTGCTAATTAATGGTTAACTTAAGGTGGCAACTTTAATGCACATCTGGGTGGATTGAGGCACCTGGGGAACCCAGTATTGCCTGTATTCTTGGAAATCCCAGGGTTCCGTGTGATTTTCCTATGGACCGCCACCCAGGCTCAAATGGATCATGAGATTATTCATGCTAGAAACTTCCATGTGCAGCCACAAGCTATTATGGGCTCTAGCATAGTTGATTAAGTTGCTGAGCTCTTGAAGTGGTAAACTAGCAAATGTAGTGGGTTGTAGGTGGTACTGTCTACCCGGAGTAGAGAGTTAATGCATCTGAAAGACTGTGTCTTGGTCTTCTCAAACACCATATAGTGCGAGAAATCCAATGGAGGTGATCGAGTCTTGTGGGGAAAAGTGCGCAAACCTCTGCAGAGTGTACAAACTAATCATGGTTACCATGTCCCCGGTTATGGACGTTTTGAGTATCTAGTCTTTGGATTATCATGTTGATCTTATCATGTTACTTAATTTAATTTTCTTGGGATAATGATGATGCTTAATTGGGATTGAGTTGGAGGAACCTTCTCAATGTTTAACCACCACCATGATAGTTAAATAAAATCTATTCCTTTGCAGTAGGGAAAAACTGGCTTTATGCAAAACTGTAACCATAGAGCTTTCCACCAGCCATATATTGCATGTAGTGATAGCTTTATTCTGTTCATTACTCTCTATGTGTTAAATTGCCAGCATATTCCATGTGCTGACCCGTTTTCGGGCTGCAACGTTCATGTTGTAGACTTTTGAGACGACGAGTAAGGTGCCTTAGGTCGTGATCTTATACTCAGTGATGCCGTTGGAGTTGATGGACTCGCTTTATCTTCCGAGCCTTCCGCTGTTATCGTTATTAGATGGCCTTAAGCCATATTTGCTGTAATAAGTTCTCTCTTGAGACATTCGATGTAATAAGTGTGTGATTGTTACTCTGTTATAAATCCTTCAAGTACTGTGCGTGTCAGCATTACCGATCCAGGGATGGCACTAATGCACAGAGATCAGACTGTTTGAGGTCTGGTCGCTACACATTACCAAACATATTGTTGATGCTTTGATGTAATCTTATGATGAAAAACTTAATTTGGAAGTTTCTATACCTAGAAAACTTAATGATGAGTGAGAACATACTATAAAGATTAAAATTAAAGATTATGAGTGTTATGCTTTGTGTGATTTGGGTGCTAGTGTTTCCACAATTCCGAAAACTTTATGTGATATTCTAGGTTTCCATGAACTTGATGATTGCTCTTTAAATTTGCACCTTCGGATTCTACCATTAAAAAGCCTATGGGAAGGATCAATGATGTTCTTATTATTGCAAATAGGAACTAAGTGCTCGTAGATTTTATCGTTCTTGACATTGATTGCAATCTTTCATGTCCTATTATTCTTGGTAGACCTTTCCTTAGAACGATTGGTGCGATATTGATATGAAGGAAGGGAACATTAGATTCCAATTTCCATTGCGGAAATGCATGGATCACTTTCCAAGAAAGAAAGTCAAATTACCTTATGAATCTATCATGCGAGCTACTTATGAATCAAGTGCCAAAGATAGCACTAGTTAGATCTATCCTCGCGTTTATGCCTAGCTTGGGGCGTTAAACAATAGCGCTAGTTGGGAGGCAACCCAATTTTATTTTAGTATCTTTGTTTTTGCTCCTGTTTAGTAATAAATTTTGCATCTAATTTATGTTTAGATGTGTTTTCTTGTTTTAATTAGTGTTTGTGCCAAGTAGAACCTATAGGATAACCTATGGTATGAGTTAATTTGATTCTGCTAAAAAACAGAAACTTTGCGCTCACGAGAAAAAGAATTCAATAAATCACAGAAACATGATTTTGCGTTGATTCTTTTTTATGTAGATCAATAGACAAATTTCCTAGGATGTCCTATTTTGGTAGGATTTTTGGAGTTACAAAAGTAACCGAAAGTTACAGATTGCTACAGACTGTTCTGTTTTTGACAGATTCTGTTTTTATGTGTTGTTTGCTTATTTTGATGCATCTATGGCTAGTATGTAGGGGTATGAACCATAGAGAAGTTGGAATACATTAGGTTTCACACCAATATTAATAAATAATCAGTTCATTACAGTACCTTATGTGGTGGTTTTTCTTTCTTGCACTAACGGAACTTATGAGATTTCCTGTTGAGTTTTGTGTTGTGAACTTTTCAAGTTTTGGGTAAAGATTTGATGGATTATGGAATAAAGGGTGGCAAAAGCCTAAGCTTGGGGATGCCCATGGAACCACAAGGCAATATCCAAGGACAACCAAAAGCCTAAGCTTGGGGATGCCCCGGAAGGCATCCCCTCTTTCGTCTTCGTCTATCGGTAACTTTACTTGGAGCTATATTTTTATTCGCCACATGATATGTGTTTTTCTTGGAGCGTCGTGTATGATATTAGTATTTGCTTGTTAGTTTACCACAATCATCCTTGCTTTACACACCTATTGGGAGATAAATACTTGATTTGAAATTTATTAGAATACTCTATGTGCTTCACTTATATCTTTTGAGCTAGATAATTTTTGCTCTAGTGCTTCACTTATATCTTTTAAGAGCACGGTGGTGGCTTAATTTTGTAGAAATTGTTACTCTCTCATGCTTCACTTATATTATTTTGAGATACTCTTAGAACAGCATGGTATTTGCTATGGTTATAAAATTGGTCCTAGAATGATGGGCATCCAAGTTGGGTATAATAAAAACTATCATAGAAAGTGAATTGGATGCTATGATCAATTTGATACTTGATAATTGTTTTGAGATATAGAGGTGGTGATATTAGAGTCATGCTAGTTGGGTAATTGTGAATTTAAAGAATACTTGTATTGAAGTTTGTGATTCCCGTAGCATGCACATATGGTGAACCGCTTTGTGATGAAGTTGGAGCACAATTTTATTTATTGATTGTCTTCCTTATGAGTGGCGGTCGGGGGCGAGCGATGGTCTTTTCCTACCAATATATCCCCCTAGGAGCATGCGTGTAGTACTTTGTTTTCAATGGCTTATAGATTTTTGCAATAAGTATATGAGTTCTTTATGACTAATGTTGAGTCCATGGATTATACGCACTCTCACCCTTCCACCACTGCTAGCCTCTCTTGTGCCGTGCAACTTTCGCCGGTATCATACACCCACCATATACCTTCCTCAAAACAGCCACCATACCTACCTATTATCGCATTTCCATAGCCATTCCTAGATATATTTCCATGCAACTTTCCACCGTTCCGTTTATTATGACATGCTTCATCATTGTCATATTGCTCTTTGCATGATCATGTAGTTGGCATCGTATTTGTGGCAATGCCACCATCATAAATTTTCATACATGTCACTCTTGATTCAACGCATATCCTGGTACACCGTCGGAGGCATCTATATAGATTCATATCTTGTTCTAAGTATCGAGTTGTAATCTTGAGTTGTAATTAAATAAAAGTGTGATGATCTTCATTATTAGAGCATTGTCCCAAGTGAGGAAAGGATGATGAAGACTATGATTCCCCCACAAGTCGGGATGAGACTTCAGACTTTATAAAAATAAAAGAGGCCAAAGAAGCCCAATAAAAAAAGAGGCCAAAAAAGCCCACCAATAAAAAAAGAAAAAATGAGAGAAAAAGAGAGAAGGGACAATGCTACTATCCTTTTTACCACACTTGTGCTTCAAAGTAGCACCATGATCTTCATAGAGAGTCTCCTATGTTGTCACTTTCATATACTAGTGGGAATTTTTCATTATAGAACTTGGCTTGTATATTCCAATGATGGGCTTCCTCAAAATGCCCTAGGTCTTCGTGAGCAAGCAAGTTGGATGCACACCCACTTAGTTTCTTTTGTTGAGCTTTCATACATTTACAGCTCTAGTGCACCCGTTGCATGGCAATCCCTACTCACTCACATTGATATCTATTAATGGGCATCTCCATAGCCCGTTGATACGCCTAGTTGATGTGAGACTATCTTCTCCTTTTTGTCTTCTCCACAACCACCATTCTATTCCACATATAGTGCTATGTCTATGGCTCACGCTCATGTATTGCGTGAAAATTGAAAAGGTTTGAGATTATTAAAGTATGAAACAATTGCTTGGCTTGTCATCAGGGTTGTGCATGATTAAATACTTTGTGTGATGAAGATAGAGCAACAACCAGACTATATGATTTTGTAGGGATAACTTTCTTTAGCCATGTTATTTTGAGAAGACATGATTGCTTTATTAGTATGATTGAAGTATTACTATTTCTTATGTCAATATGAACTTTTATTTTGAATCATTTGGATCTGAATATTCATGCCACAATAAAGAGAAATACATTGAGAAAAATGCTAGGTAGCATTCCACATCAAAAAAAACTGTTTTTATCATTTACCTACTCGAGGACGAGCAGGAATTAAGCTTGGGGATGCTTGATACGTCTCCAACGTATCTATAATTTTTATTTGTTCCATGCTATTATATTACCCGTTTTGGATGTTTATGGGCTTTACTTTACACTTTTATATCATTTTTGGGACTAACCTACTAACCGGAGGCCCAGCCTGAATTGCTGTTTTTTTGCCTATTTCAGTGTTTCAAAGAAAACGAATATCAAACGGAGTCCAAACGGAATGAAACCTTCGGAAGCGATCTTTTTGGAACAAACGTGATCCAGGGGACTTGGAGTGCAAGTCAAGAAACAATCAAGGAGGCCACGAGGGTGGAGGGCGCGCCCCCTAGGGCTGGGCACGCCCCCCTGTCTCGTGGGCCCCTCGAGTGTCCACCGACGTACTTCTTCCTCCCATATATACCCATGTACCCCGAAACCATCAGGGGATCCACCGAAAAACTATT
This sequence comes from Triticum aestivum, assembly GCF_018294505.1. Lineage (NCBI taxonomy): Eukaryota > Viridiplantae > Streptophyta > Magnoliopsida > Poales > Poaceae > Triticum > Triticum aestivum. Next base: position 677,331,312 of record NC_057803.1, read on the forward strand.
TCCACCACCGTAACCTTTTGTATCTGTGAGATCCCATCTTGGAGCTGTTGCCGGTGCTCTGCCGGAGGGGGAATCCACCGTGGAGGGCCTCTACATCAACTCCAAGGCCTCTCCGATGAGTTGTGAGTAGTTTACCACAGACCTTCGGGTCCATAGTAATTAGCTAGATGGCTTCTTCTCTCTCTTTGATTCTCAATACAAAGTTCTCCTATGGAGGGCTTCTACATCAACACAATAGCCCCTCCGATGAGTTGTGAGTAGTTTACCACATACCATCGGGTCCATAGTTATTAGCTAGATGGCTTCTTCTCTCTTTTTGGATCTCAATACAATGTTCTCCCCCTCTCTTGTGGAGATCTATTCGAGGTAAACTCTTTTTGCGGTGTGTTTGTTGAGATCCGATGAATTGTGGGTTTATGATCAAGTTTATCTATGAGAAATATTTGAATCTCCTTTGAATTCTTTTATGTGTGATTAAGTTATCTTTGCAAGTCTCTTTGAATTATCGGTTTGGTTTCGCCTACTAGATTGATCTTTCTTGCCATGGGAGAAGTGCTTAGCTTTCGGTTCAATCTTGCAGTGTCCTTTCCCAGTGACAGCAGGGGTTGCAAGGCACGTATTGTATTGTTGCATCGAGGATAAAAAGATGGGGTTCATATCGTATTGCATGAGTTTATCCCTCTACATCATGTCATCTTTCTTAAAGTGTTACTCTATTCTTCATGAACTTAATACTCTAGATGCATGCTGGATAGTGGTCGATGTGTGGAGTAATAGTAGTAGATGCAGGCAGGAGTGGGTCTACTTGTCACGGATGTGATGCCTATATACATGATCATGCCTAGATAATCTCATAATTATTCGCTTTTCTATCAATTGCTCGACAGTAATTTGTTCACCACCATAATACTTATGCTATCTTGAGAGAAGCCGCTAGTGAAACCTATGGCCCCCGGGTCTATCTCTTATCATATAAGCTTTCAATCTACTTTATTTTGCATCTTTACTTTTCCAATCTATATTATAAAATACCAAAAATATACTTATCTTACCATATTATCTCTATCAGATCTCACTTTCGCAAGTGGCCGTGAAGGGATTGACAACCCCTTTATTGCGTTGGTTGCGAGTTCTTTGTTTGTTTGTGTAGGTGCGTAGGACTTGTGAGGAGCCTCCTACTGGATTCATACCTTGGTTCTCAAAAACTGAGGGAAATACTTACGCTACTGTGCTGCATAACCCTTTCCTCTTCAAGGAAAACCAACGCAAGCTCAAGACGTAGCATGTAGAAACTCTCTCTTCTCTTCTTTCTTCTTCATCGGCTGATGCAGCCGGAATGTCTTCAGCAGTTTTGGCTTTAGACACAGGAACCATCGCAGAAGGATTCTCTTCAGGGAACACTTGACATGCTACTGAGCTGGATTGTTGTGAATCTTCTTCTAGGATGGTGGACATGGAGACCGATGGCCTGAGGCCTTTGTGAAGCCGTTGGAACATGGGAGACGTCTTTGGCGATGGTGAGGTATCCATGTAGTTGTCGTCATTCACCATTGGGCTGGTGACTTGCGCTGGTGGAGTACGGGGTGTTGCATCTCGAACTAGGGTTTCTTCTTGCGGGCGATCGGCTCATGAATCATCCTAAGCAATTGATGTCAATGGATGACCAATACTGATGTATTCACTACTCGTTGGAGCAAGCAATGATACCAACTGATGCTCTATCTGAAGGACTTCATCATCAACAACATTGTCTTCATGACCAATGTCTTCAGCTGCGTTGGGGTCAACTACTGGAACTTGCTCTTCTTCGTGAGCCTCTGTGGAAGCAGGCTGGTGAAGTACAACTCGACGTTCTTGGTTTGTGGCAGCAGGGGGAGCAACATAGATGGGTTCAACAAAGAGAGACTGAGAGGCTGCAACACGCTCTTTCTTTGAAGACTTAGTTTCCTTAGTCTTCAGCTTCTTCTTGGAAGGAGCAGCGTCAGAGGCGTCCTTGTGCTTGCACTTTCTGGCTTCAGCTTCAGCAGCTCTTGTCTTCTTCAGTTCAGAAGTTGCTGAGGGGACCTTAGGCTTCGAGCCTGTCATACTAGCTGAGAAGACAGTGCGAGGTTCTTCTCGCCTTGGTGCAATGTGTGTTGGGGAACGTTGCATAAAATAAAAAAAATTCTACGTTCACCAAGATCAATCTATGAGTTCATCTAGCAACGAGAGAGAGGGGTGCATCTACATACCCTTGTAGATCGCGAGCGGAAGCGTTCAAGAGAACGAGGTTGAGGGAGTCGTACTCATCGTGATCCAAATCACCGGAGATCCTAGCGCCGAACGGACGGCACCTCTGCGTTCAACACACGTACGGTTAGCGTGACGTCTCCTACTTCTTGATCCAGCAAGGGGGGAGGAGAAGTTGATGAAGATCCAGCAGCACGACGGCGTAGTGGTCGATGCAGCAGGGGTCCGGCAGGGCTTCGCCAAGCGTCTGTGGGAGGATGAGGTGTAGCAAGGGGGAAAGGGAGGCGCCAGATGTCAGGGTGCAGCTGCCCTCCCAACCCCCCTCTTTATATAGGGACCCCAGGGGGGGCGGCGGCCAAGGGGGGAAACTTGCCCCCCAAGGCAAGTGGAGGCGCCCCCTCCCCTAGGGTTCCCAACCCTAGGCGCAGAGGGGGGCCCAGGAGGGGTGCACCAGCCCACCAGGGGCTGGTTCCTCTCCCACTTCAGCTCATGGGGCCCTCCGGGATGGGTGGCCCCACCCGGTGGACCCCCGGGACCCTTCAGGTGGTCTCGGTACAATACCGGTGACCCCCGAAACTTTCCCGATGGCCGAAACTCGACTTCCCATATATAATTCTTTACATCCGGACCATTCCGGAACTCTTCGTGACGTCCGGGATCTCATCCGGGACTCCGAACAACTTTCGGTTTGCTGCATACTCATATCTCTACAACCCTAGCGTCACCGAACCTTAAGTGTGTAGACCCTACGGGTTCGGGAGACACGTAGACATGACCGAGACGGCTCTCCGGTCAATAACCAACAGCGGGATCTGGATACCCATGTTGGCTCCCACATGCTCCTCGATGATCTCATCGGATGAACCATGATGTTGAGGATTCAAGCAACCCCGTATTCAATTCCCTTTGTCAATCGGTATTTTACTTGCCCGAGATTCGATCGTCGGTATCCCAGTACCTCGTTCAATCTCGTTACCGGCAAGTCACTTTACTCATTTCGTAATGCATGATCCCGTGACCAGACACTTGGTCACTTTGAGCTCATTATGATGATGCATTACCGAGTGGGCCCAGAGATACCTCTCCATCATACGGAGTTACAAATCCCAGTCTCGATCTGTGTCAACCCAACAGACACTTTCGGAGATACCCGTAGCATACCTTTATAGTCACCCAATTATGTTGTGATGTTTGGTACACCCAAAGCACCCCAACGGTATCCGGGAGTTACACGATCTCATGGTCTAAGGAAAAGATACTTGACATTGGAAAAGCTCTAGCAAACGAACTACGCGATCTTGTGCTATGCTTACGATTGGGTCTTGTCCATCACATCATTCTCCTAATGATGTGATCCCATTATCATTGACATCCAATGTCCATAGTCAGGAAACCATGACTATCTGTTGATCAACGAGCTAGTCAACTAGAGGCTCACTAGGGACATGTTGTGGTTTATGTATTCACACGTGTATTACGATTTCCGGATAATACAATTATAGCATGAATAAAGACAATTATCATGAACAAGGAAATATAATAATAATCCTTTTATTATTGCCTCTAGGGCATATTTCCAACAGTCTCCCACTTGCACTAGAGTCAATAATATAGTTACATTGTGATGAATCGAACACCCATAGAGTTCTGGTGTTGATCATGTTTTGCTCGCGGAAGAGGTTTAGTCAACGGATCTGCAACATTCAAATCCATATGTACTTTGCAAATATCTATGTCTCCATCTTGAACATTTTCACGGATGGAGTTGAAACGATGCTTGATGTGCCTGGTCTTCTTGTGAAACCTGGGCTCCTTGGCAAGGGCAATAGCTCCAGTGTTGTCACAGAAGAGAGTGATCGGCCCCGACGCATTGGGTATGACTCCTAGGTCGGTGATGAACTCCTTCATCCATATTGCTTCATGCGCTGCCTTCGAGGCTGCCATGTACTCCGCTTCACATGTAGATACCGCCATGATGCTCTGCTTGCAACTGCACCAGCTTACTGCTCCACGATTCAACATATACACGTATCCAGTTTGTGAATTAGAGTCATCCAGAACTGTGTCGAAGCTAGCGTCGACGTAACCCTTTACGACGAGCTCTTCGTCACCTCCATAAACGAGAAACATGTCCTTTGTCCTTTTCAGGTACTTCAGGATATTCTTGATCGCTGTCCAGTGTTCCTTGCTGTGATTACTTTGGTACCTTCCTACCAAACTTACGGCAAGGTTTACATCAGGTCTGGTACACAACATGGCATACATAATAGATCCTATGGCTGAGGCATAGGGGATGACACTCATCTCTTCTTTATCTTCTGCCGTGGTCGGGCATTGAGCCGAGCTCAATCTCACACCTTGCAACACAGGCAAGAACCCTTTCTTGGACTGATCCATATTGAACTTCTTCAATATCTTATCAAGGTATGTGCTTTGTGAAAGACCTACGAGGCGTCTCGGTCTATCCCTATAGATCTTGATGCCTAATATGTAAGCAGCTTCTCCAAGGTCCTTCATTGAAAAACATTTATTCAAGTAGGCCTTAATGTTGTCCAAAAGTTCTATATCATTTCCCATCAAAAGTATGACATCTACATATAATATGAGAAATGCTACAGAGCTCCCACTCACTTTCTTGTAAACGCGGGCTTCTCCATAAGTCTGCATAAACGCAAATGCTTTGATCATCTCATCAAAGCGAATGTTCCAACTCCGAGATGCTTGCACCAGCCCATAAATGGATCGCTGGAGCTTGCATACCTTGTTAGCATTCTTAGGATCGACAAAACCTTCCGGCTGCATCATATACAATTCTTCCTTAAGATAGCCCTTAAGGAATGCCGTTTTGACGTCCATCTGCCATATCTCATAATCATAGTATGCGGAAATTGCTAACATGATTCGGGCGGACTTCAGCTTCGCTACGGGAGAGAAAGTCTCATCGTAGTCAACCCCTTGAACTTGCCGATAACCCTTAGCGACAAGTCGAGCTTTATAGATGGTAATATTACCATCTGCGTCCATCTTCTTCTTAAAGATCCATTTGTTTTCTATCGCTCGCCGATCATCGGGCAAGTCTGTCAAAGTCCATACTTTGTTTTCTTACATGGATTCTATCTCGGATTGCATGGGTTCAAGCCATTTGTTGGAATCTGGGCCCGCCATCACTTCTTCTTAGTTTGAAGGCTCACCGTTGTCTAACAACATGATTTCCAGGACAGGGTTGCCATACCACTCTGGTGTGGAACGTGTCCTTGTGGACCTATGAAGTTCAGTAGCAACTTGATCCAAAGTACCTTGATCATCATCATTAATTTCCTCTCCAGTCGGTGTAGGCAACACAAGAACATTTTCCTGAGCTGCACTACTTTCCGGTTCAAGAGGTAGTACTTCATGGAGTTCTACTTTCCTCCCACTTACTCCTTTCGAGAGAAACTCTTTTTCCAGAAAGGATCCGTTCTTGGCAACAAAGATCTTGCCTTCGGATCTAAGGTAGAAGGTATACCCAATGGTTTCCTTAGGGTATCCTATGAAGACGCATTTTTTCGACTTGGGTTCGAGCTTTTCAGGTTGAAGTTTCTTCACATAAGCATCGCGGCCCCAAACTTTTAGAAACGACAGCTTAGGTTTCTTCCCAAACCATAATTCATACGGTGTCGTCTCAACGGATTTAGACAGAGCCCTATTTAAAGTGAATGTTGCTGTCTCTAGAGCGTATCCACAAAATGATAGCGGTAAATCTGTAAGAGACATCATAGATCGCACCATATCTAATAGAGTGCGATTACGACGTTCGGACACACTGTTACGCTGAGGTGTTCCAGGCTGCGTGAGTTGTGAAACGATTCCATATTTCCTTAAGCGCGTACCAAATTCGTGACTTAAATATTCTCCTCCACGATCCGATCGTAAGAACTTTATTTTTCGGTCACGTTGATTCTCTAATTCATTCTGAAATTCCTAGAACTTTTCAAAGGTCTCAGACTTGTGTTTCATCAAGTAGACATACCCATATCTACTTAAGTCATCAGTGAGAGTGAGAACATAACGATATCCTCTGCGAGCCTCAATGCTCATTGGACCACACACATCAGTATGTATGATTTCCAATAAGTTGGTTGCTCGCTCCATTGTTCCGGAGAACGGAGTCTTGGTCATTTTGCCCATTAGGCATGGTTCGCATTTGTCAAATGATTCATAATCGAGAGACTCTAAAAGTCCATCAGCATGGAGCTTCTTCATGCGCTTGACACCAATGTGACCAAGGCGGTAGTGCCACAAGTATGTGGGACTATCGTTATCAACTTTACATATTTTGATATTCACACTATGAATATGTGTAACATTATGTTTGAGATTCATTAAGAATAAACCATTGACCATCGGGGCATGACCATAAAACATATCTCTCATATAAATAGAACAACCAATATTCTTGGATTTAAATGAGTAGCCATCTCGTATTAAATGAGATCCAGATACAATGTTCATGCTCAAACTTGGCACTAAATAACAATTATTGAGGTTTAAAACTAATCTTGTGGGTAAATGTAGAGGCAGCGTGCCGACGGCGATCACATCGACCTTGGAACCATTCCCGACGCGCATCGTCACCTCGTCCTTCGCTAGTCTCCGCTTATTCCGCAGCTCCTGCTGTGAGTTACAAATATGAGTAACGACACCGGTATCAAATACCCAGGAGTTACTACGAGTACTGGTAAGGTACACATCAATTACATGTATATCACATATACCTTGAGTGTTGCCGGCCTTCTTGTCCGCTAAGTATTTGGGGCAGTTCCGCTTCCAGTGACCCTTCCCTTTGCAATAAAAGCACTCAGTCTCAGGCTTGGGTCCATTCTTTGACTTCTTCCCGACAACTGGCTTACCGGGCGCGGCAACATCTTTGCCGTCCTTCTTGAAGTTCTTCTTACCCTTGCCCTTCTTGAACTTAGTGGTTTTATTGACCATCAACACTTGATGTTCCTTCTTGATTTCTACCTCTGCTGACTTCAGCATTGAAAATACTTCAGGAATAGTTTTCACCATCCCCTGCATATTGTAGTTCATCACAAAGCTCTTGTAGCTCGGTGGGAGCGACTGAAGGATTCTGTCAATGACCGCCTCGTCCGGGAGGTTAATGTCCAGCTGGGACAGGCGGTTGTGCAACCCAGACATTTTGAGTATGTGCTCACTGACAGAACTATTTTCCTCCATCTTACAACTATAGAACTTGTCGGAGACTTCATATCTCTCGACCCGGGCATGAGCTTGGAAAACCATTTTCAGCTCCTCGAACATCTCATATGCTCCGTGTTGCTCAAAACGCTTTTGGACCCCCGGTTCTAAGCTGTAAAGCATGCCGCACTGAACGAGGGAGTAATCATCAGCACGTGACTGCCAAGCATTCATAATGTCTTGGTTCTCTGGGATGGGTGCTTCACCTAGCGGTCCTTCTAGGACATATGCTTTCTTGGCAGCTATGAGGATGATCCTCAGGTTCCGGACCCAGTCTGTATAGTTGCTACCATCATCTTTCAGCTTGGTTTTCTCTAGGAACGCGTTGAAGTTCATGTTGACATGAGCGTTGGCCATTTGATCTACAAGACATTTTTGCAAAGATTTTAGACTAAGTTCATGATAATTAAGTTCATCTAATCAAATTATTTAATGAACTCCCACTCAGATTTGACATCCCTCTAGTCATCTAAGTGTTACATGATCCGAGTCGACTAGGCCGTGTTCGATCATCACGTGAGACGGACTAGTCATCATCGGTGAACATCTCCATGTTGATCGTATCTTCCATATGACTCATGTTCGACCTTTCGGTCTCTGTGTTCCGAGGCCATGTCTGTACATGCTAGGCTCATCAAGTTAATCTAAGTGTTTTTGCATGTGTAAAAATGTCTTACACCCGTTGTATGTGAACGTAGGAATCTATCACACCCGATCATCACATGGTGCTTCGAAACGACGAACTTTAGCAACGGCGCACACTTAGGGGGAACACTTTCTTGAAATTATTATGAGGGATCATCTTATTTACTACCGTCGTTCTAAGTAAATAAGATGCATAAACATCACATGCAATTAAATAGTAGTGACATGATATGGCCAATATCATATAGCTCCTTTGATCTCCATCTTTGGGGCTCCATGATCATCTTCGTCACCGGCATGATGCCATGATCTCCATCATCGTGTCTCCATGAAGTTGCTCGCCAACTATTACTTCTACTACTATGGCTAACGGTTTAGCAATAAAGTAAAGTAATTACATGGCGTTAAATCATTGACACGCAGGTCATACAATAATTAAGACAACTCCTATGGCTCCTGCCGGTTGTCATACTCATCGACATGCAAGTCGTGATTCCTATTACAAGAAAATGATCTCATACATCACAATATATCATTCATCATTCATCACAACTTTTGGCCATATCACATCACAAAGCAATTGCTGCAAAAACAAGTAAGACGTCCTCTAATTGTTGTTGCATCTTTTACGTGGCTGCAATAGGGTTCTAGCAAGAACGTTTTCTTACCTATGAATAACCACAACACGATTTGTCAACTTCTATTTACCCTTCATAAGGACCCTTTTCATCGAATCCGCTCCAACTAAAGTGGGAGAGACAGACACCCGCTAGCCACCTTATGCAACTAGTGCATGTCAGTCGGTGGAACCTGTCTCACGTAAGCGTACGTGTAAGGTCGGTCCGGACCGCTTCATCCCACAATACCGCTGAAGCAAAATAAGACTAGTAGTGGAAATAAAGTTGACAACATCTACGCCCACAACAGATTTGTGTTCTACTCGTGCAATAGAGAACTACGCATAGACCTAGCTCATGATGCCACTGTTGGGGAACGTTGCATAAAATAAATAAAAAATCTACGTTCACCAAGATCAATCTATGAGTTCATCTAGCAACGAGAGGGAGGGGTGCATCTACATACCCTTGTAGATCACGAGCGGAAGTGTTCAAGAGAACGAGGTTGAGGGAGTCGTACTCGTCGTGATCCAAATCACTGGAGATCCTAGCGCCGAACGGATGGCACCTCCGTGTTCAACACACGTACGGTCATTGTGACGTCTCCTCCTTCTTGATCCAGCAAGGGGGAAGGAGAGGTTGATGAAGATCCAGCAGCACGACGGCGTGGTGGTGGATGCAGCAGAGATCCGGCAGGGCTTCGCCAAGCGTCTGCGGGAGGATGAGGTGTAGCAAGGGGGAAAGGGAGGCGCCAGATGTCAGGGTGCGGCTGCCCTCCCAACCCCCCTCTTTATATAGGGATCCCAGGGGGGCGCCGGCCCTAGGAGATGGGATCTCCTAGGGGGGCGGTGACCAAGGGGGGAAACTTGCCCCCCAAGGCAAGCGGAGGCGCCCCCTCCCCTAGGATTCCCAACCCTAGGCGTAGAGGGGGGCCCAGGGGGGCGCACCAGCCCACCAGGGGCTGGTTCCCCTTCCACTTCAGCTCATGGGGCCCTCTGGGATGGGTGGCCCCACCCGGTGGGCCCCCGGGACCCTTCAGGTGGTCTCGGTACAATACCGGTGACCCCTGAAACTTTCCCGATGGCCGAAACTCGACTTCCCATATATAATTCTTTACCTCCGGACCATTCCGGAACTCCTAGTGACGTCCAGGATCTCATCCGGGACTCCGAACAACTTTCGGTTTGCTGCATACTCATATCTTAACAACCCTAGCATCACCAAACCTTAAGTGTGTAGACCCTACGGGTTCGGGAGACACGTAGACATGACCGAGACGACTCTCCGGTCAATAACCAACAGCGGGATCTGGATAGCCATGTTGTCTCCCACATGCTCCTCGATGATCTCATCGGACGAACCACAATGTCGAGGATTCAAGCAACCCCGTATACAATTCCCTTTGTCAATCAGTATTTTACTTGCCCGAGATTCGATCGTCGGTATCCCAATACCTCGTTCAATCTCGTTACCGGCAAGTCACTTTACTCGTACCGTAATGCATGATCCCGTGACCAGACACTTGGTCACTTTGAGCTCATTATGATGATGCATTACCGAGTGGGCCCAGAGATACCTCTCCGTCATACGGAGTGACAAATCCCAGTCTCGATCCGTGTCAAGCCAACAGACACTTTTGGAGATACCCGTAGCATACCTTTATAGTCACCCAGTTACGTTGTGACGTTTGGTACACCCAAAGCACCCCTATGGTATCCGGGAGTTACACGATCTCATGGTCTAAGGAAAAGATACTTGACATTGGAAAAGCTCTAGCAAACAAACTACATGATCTTGTGCTACGCTTACGATTGGGTCTTGTCCATCACATCATTCTCCTAATGATGTGATCCCGTTATCATTGACATCCAATGTCCATAGTCAGGAAACCATGACTATCTGTTGATCAACGAGCTAGTCAACTAGAGGCTCACTAGGGACATGTTGTGGTCTATGTATTCACACGTGTATTGCGATTTCCGGATAATACAATTATAGCATGAATAAAGACAATTATCATGAACAAGGAAATATAATAATAATCCTTTTATTATTGCCTCTAGGGCATATTTCCAACAATGTGGGTCTCAGCAACCTTCTTCTTCTTGGCAGCCATCCTGGGGTCAATGCCAGGCCGGCCAAGAGTTTTACACTTCTCTGCTTCATTATGGGCTTGAACACATTTCTCGGCCATATACTTCATGCGTTGCCTCGGGCCTTTAGCTTCAGTGCATTTCTTGTGTAACTCCTCCTTGAGGTCATGCAGCATCTTCTTGAAGATTGGAACATCAGCCATACTGAGCTTGTCCATGTTCTTCTTGAAATGAGCCTTCTCATAGTCAATCTTGTTCTTCAGCTCGACAATCTTCTGAGCCAAGGCCAATTCACCAGCAATGGCTCCATGGAAAGTGACACTGCTGTCCACTGGGAGATGAAGATCATCAATACTGATGTCCTGGTTGTCAAACCACTCATCAATGAAGTTATTGAGAATATCAACATCAAAGAGCGGCAGATCATTGAAGATTTCAGCTTCGTGCTTGCTTTTGATAAGCATTTCCTAGGGTTTTGGTTCAGAATCTACTTTTTAAGGACATCACATAGTATCTGATGCCCTTTGAGACTTTTGTACATTCCTGTCTCAAGTAATGACTTCAACCTGGCATTCTCATCAACAATAGTAGTGGTGTCCTCAGCTGAGGGGTTAGTTACCACATTAGCAGTTGAAGATATTGCAACAGTAGCAGTAGTTGATCATTCAGCAACAGAGACAATGTTATCACGCTCAATACATTTTAGGCATGGTGGTTCAAATCCGTCCTGAGCGGAACTGATCTGTTGAGCGCAAAGTGACTCGTTTTCCTTTTGAAGATCTTCATGAGCCAATCTCAATTTCTCAAGTTCCTACTTCCTTTGAAGATAATCGTAGGAAAGTTTTTCATGAGAGGTTGAGAGCGATTCATGACGACTTTCAAGTTCCTCATACTTAACATGAAGATTTTTAATGTCTTCAATTAAGGACTGAGATCGGGTCATTTCCGCACCCAATAGGTCATCGCTTTTGTCTAACAATTTTTGAATATGTTCCATGGCATTCTGTTGTTCAGTTGCAATTTTAGCACGTGTTTTGTAGCTAGATTTAGATTCACATTCAGAGTCATCTTCACTTGATGTTTGAAAGTAAGCATCGCGTGAGTTTACCTTGGCACCATGTGCCATGAAGCAGAAGGTGGGAGCAGAGTCATCCTCATCCTTGACATCAGCGTTGGTGACGAGGCCATTACCTTCAGTGTTGAAGATGGACTTGGCGACGTATCCAGAAGCTAGCGCCAGGCTTGCTACTCCAGAATCAGATTCCTCTTCAGATTCCACCTCTGCCTCCTCAGATGCAGACTCCTCCTCTGAATCCATCTCCTTGCCAACAAAAGCACGAGCCTTGCTAGATGAGCTCTTCTTGTGTGATGAAGACTTCGATGAAGACTTGGAAGAAGACTTTGAGGATTTCTTCTTCTTGTCATCAGAATCATATTCCTTGCTCTTCTTCTTCTTCTTTGTCTCATTGTCCCAGTGTGGACACTCAGAGATGTAGTGACCAGGTTTCTTGCACTTGTGACAGGTTCTCTTCTTGTGATCATGAGAGAAAGCTTCATCATTTCTTGAGCTGGATCTTGAAGACTTTCTGAAGTCTTTCTTCTTGGTGAACTTCTGGAACTTCTTCACAAGCATAGCGAGCTCCTTTCCAATGTCCTCAGGATCACCAGAACTGCAGTCAGATTCTTCTTCAGACAAGGGGACGACCTTTGCCTTCAAAGCACGAGTTCGGCCATAGTTGGGACCATAGATATCTCTTTTCTCAGATAGCTGGAACTCATGTGTGTTGAGCCTCTCAAGTATGTCAGGCGGATCGAGAGTCTTGAAGTCAGGGTGCTCTTGAATCATCAGGGCCAGGGTGTCAAATGAGGTGTCAAGTGATCTCAGCAATGTCTTGACGATTTCATGCTTGGTGATCTCAGTGGCGCCGAGAGCATGAAGCTCATTGGTGATATCAGTGAGACGATCAAATGTGGGCTGGACATTCTCATTGTCATTTCTCTTGAAGCGGTTGAAGAGATTGCGAAGAACACTGATCCTTGAATCTTTTTGTGTTGAGACACCTTCGTTGACCTTCGAGAGCCAGTCCCAGACTAGCTTCGCAGTATCCAGAGCACTCACACGACCATACTGCCCTTTGGTCAGATGACCACAGATGATATTCTTGGCAGTTGAGTCCAGTTGGACGAACTTCTTGACATCAGTAGGAGTGACACCTTCACCAGTTTTGCAAACGCCGTTCTTGACGACATACCAGAGATCGACATCAATGGCTTCAAGATGCTTACGCATCTTATTCTTCTAGTAGGGGTAATCAGTGCCATCGAAGACAGGGCACGCATCGGAGACTTTGATTATCCCTGCATTCGACATAGCTAAACTCCAGGTGGTTAAACCAAATCACACAAAACAAGGGAGCACCTTGCTCTGATACCAATTGAAAGTGCTAGTATCCGACTAGAGGGGGGTGAATAGGCGATTTTTATAAAAGTCTTCAAAACAGGGGTGTTTTGAAGACAAACAATAGAAATGGCCTATTGATATGCAGCGGAAGGTAGACTACACTAGACAAGCCATAGTCAAGTAAGCACTATAATGAATGCACGAAGAGTATGAGCAGCTAGGTGCTACGTCTTGAGCTTTTGTTGGTTTTCCTTGAAGAGGAAAGGGTGATGCAGCAATAGTAGCGTAAGTATTTCCCTCGGTTTTTGAGAACCAAGGTATCAATCCAGTAGGAGGCTCCTCAAAAGTCCCACGCACCTACACAAAGAACCAAAGAACTCGCAACCAACGCAATAAAGGGGTTGTCAATCCCTTCACGGCCACTTGCGAAAGTGAGATCTGATAGAGATAGTATGATAAGATAAATATATTTTTGGTATTTTATAATATAGATGCAAAAATTAAAGATGCAAATAAAAGTAGACTGAAAGCTTATATGATAAAAGATAGACCTAGGGGCCATAGGTTTCACTAGTGGCTTCTCTCAAGATAGCATAAGTATTACAGAGGGTGAACAAATTACTGTCGAGCAATTGATAGAAAAGCGAATAATTATGAGATTATCTAGGCATGATCATGTATATAGGCATCACGTCCGTGACAAGTAGACCGACTCCTGCCTACATCTACTACTATTACTCCACACATCGACCGCTATCCAGCATGCATCTAGAGTATTAAGTTCATAAGAATAGAGTAACGCGTTAAGAAAGATGACATGATGTAGAGGGTGATACGTCTCCAACGTATCTATAATTTTTGATTGCTCCATGCTACTTTATCTACTGTTTTAGGCAATATTGGGCTTTATTATCCACTTTTATACTATTGTTGGGACTAACCTATTAACCGGAGGCCCAGCCCAGATTTGCTGTTTTATGCCTATTTCAGTGTTTCGAGGAAAAGGAATATCAGACGAAGTCAAAACGGAACGAAATCAAATGGAGAAGTTATTTTTGAAAGGAAAGCAACCCAGGGAACTTGGAGTGCATGTCAGGGGAGATACGGGCTGCCCACGAGGGTGGGGGCGCCCCGCTAGGCACGCCCCCTGCCTCGTGGGACCCCCGTAGCTCCTCCGACGTACCCCCTGCACCCATATATACTCTTGTACCCTAAAACTTACAGAACAGAAGATAGATCGGGAGTTCCGCCGCTGCAAGCCTCCAAAGCCATGAAAAATGAATCGGGACCCTGTTCTGGCACCCTGCTGGAGGGGGGAACCCTCATCGGTGGCCATCTTCATCATCCCGGCGATATCCATGACGAGGAGGGAGTAGTTCACCCTCTCGGGGCTGAGGGTATGTACCAGTAGCTATGTGTTTGATCTCTCTCTCTCATGTTCTCTCTTGTGTTCCCTCTATGGCACGATCTTGATGTATCCCGAGCTTTGCTATTGTAGTTGGATCTTATGATGTTTCTCCCCCTCTACTCTCTTGTGATGAATTGAGTTTCCCCTTTGAAGTTATCTTATCGGATTGAGTCTTTATGAGAACACTTGATGTATGTCTTGCCATGGTTATCTGTGGTGACAATGGGATATCATGTGCCACTTGATGTATGTTTTGGTGATCAACTTGCGGGTTTCGTGACATTGGGAACCTATGCATGGGGGTTGGCACACGTTCTTGACTCTCCGGTAGTAGCTTTGGGGCACTCTTTGAAGTACTTTTATGTTGGTTGGATGAATCTGAGATTATGTGATGCATATCGTATAATCATGCCCATGGATACTTGAGATGAGAATGGAGTATCTAGGTGACATTAGGGTTTCGGTTGATTTGTGTCTTAAGGTGTTATTCTAGTACGAACTCTTTTATAGATCGATCCGAAAGAATAACTTTGAGGTGGTTTCGTACCCTACCATAATCTCTACGTTTGTTCTCCGCTATTAGTGGCTTTGGAGTGACTCTTTGTTGCATGTTGAGGGCTTGTTATATGATCTATCTATGTTATTATTGTTGAGAGAACTTGCACTAGTGAAAGTATGAACCCTAGGCCTTGTTTCCTATCATTGCAATACTCTTTACGCTCACTTTTATCGCTCGTTACCTTGCTGTTTTTATTATTTCAGATTACAATTACGTTTATCTACTATCTATTTTGCACTTGTATCTTCATCTCTTCACCGAACTAGTGCACCTATGCAATTTACCACTGTATTGGGTGTGTTGGGACACAAGAGACTCTTTGTTATTTGGTTGCAGGGTTGTTTGAGAGAGACCATCTTCATCCTACGCCTCCTACGGATTGATATACCTTAGGTCATCCACTTGAGGGAAATTTGCTACTGTCCTACAAACCTGTGCACTTGTAGGTCCAACAACATCTACAAGAAGAAGGTTGTGTAGTAGACATCAAGCTCTTTTCTGGCGCCGTTGCTGGGGAGGTGAGTGCTTGAAGGTATATCTTTAGATCTTGCAATCGAATCTTTTTGTTTCTTGTTTTTATCACTAGTTTAGTTTATAAAAGAAAATTACAAAAAGAATGGAGTTAAGTTTGTCTCATACACTTCATCTTTTTAATATCTTTCGTGAGTATGATGGAAAAGAAAATTGTGCCAAAGTGTTAGAAAAAGAATGCATTAAATTGTTTGGCACTAAATATTTGAATGATGAGCATGATTGCAATGTTGTTAGTACGAATTCTTTGAATATCCGTGATGCTAATGATGATTGCACTAGTTATGATGAAAATGTCTCCTATAAACATGTCAATTTTTGTGGAGTGCATTGGGTTTGTAAGTACACACCAAATAGGGAAGATAGATATTGCAAGAGGCATAAGTACTTAGAAACTAAATTGTTGCAAGAAGAGCTAGATGAATGTGCTGAAAGATTCAATATTTTTCGCGCTCCTTGTGAACTTTGCAATGAACATGGTCATTTAAAGCTCCAATGCTATTTGTTTCATGATCAAGTCGTGTCCAAATATTGTGATAATTTGATTACCCTTGAGCATCATAAAGAGCTTAGCCTTCTTTTGGGTTATGAAGAAATGAAACATATAACTAAGGGTATTCCAAAATTTAATCTTGATAAAATTCTTGATTTTGATCTAGAGAAAATTTATATGTATTGTGCGGAGAATTGCATTGAAAATCCTTATATTGCCAATTACCTAAAGAAAAGAAAGCAAATGGAAGATGATGAGAATACTAATGAAAGGGAAGAGACCTCCCAATCTCCTCCTATTATTTCTTATGATGAATCAGGTAACGAGGAGGAGCTTTCTATTCAACCAATCTCATCAATAAGGAGCTCAAAGAGGAAGGTTGAACCTACACATAATGTGAAAAAGAAAAAGAAAAGAAGGAGCAACAAAGGTAAAAAGGTATCCCTCCCAAATGATGTTGCTCCTACTACTCATTGTAATGATGATAATTGCTATACTATTGGTGCTATCAATATTTTTAATAATGAGAGTGATTATGCTTATGATATGAAAGGGACCAAGCTTGTGGAAGCTATGTTTGATGAGTATGAAATATTTGAGAATATATTTGCTGAAATTAATGTTTGTCCCAAGCTTGGGGATGCTACGTTTAATGAAGATGATATTTTTAGCATCCCAAGTTTTGATATGCAAAGTTGTTATGATGATAGCATGCCTCCTACCTATGATGATTATATTGATGAAAGTGGGTTCGGAAGAGTGTCAACTTTATTTAGTGATTCCACTATCTTGGGAGAGGTTTCACTCGATTATGATGAGAACGAAGTTGCTACTTATGATGATTATTGTGATGAAACTTATGCTATAAAAAGTAGTGATGATTATATTTACAAACCTTGTCGTGATTATGATTACCATTTTTCTAAAATTAATGTGGAAACAATTTTTAGTGTTCAAGTCTCTTATGATATACTCCCACTATTCCGAATGAAAAGAACTTTGCTTATGTGGAGAGTAGTAAATTTTCTATGCTTGTAGATCATGAAAAGAATGCTTTAGGTGCTGGTTATATTGTTGAATTCATTCATGATGCTACTGAAAATTATTATGAGGGAGTAACATATGCTTGTAGGAATTGCAATAATGTCAAGTTTCCTCCCTTTGTGCTTAAATTCTTGAAGCTATGCGTGTGTTACCTTCCTATGCTAGTTGATTATTGTTCCCATAAGTTGTTTGCTCACAAAATCCCTATGCATAGGAAGTGGGTTAGACTTAAATGTGCTAGTCATATTCTTCATGATGCTCCTGTTATGTTTCAGTTCTTATCTTTTATGTGAGCATCATTGCCATCATCATGCCTAGCTAAAAAGGCATTAAAGAAAAGCGCTTGTTGGGAGACAACCCAATATATATCCTTGCTGTTTTTGTGTGTCCACATGATTATGCTACTGTAGTAATCATGTTTTATAGCTTTTGTTTCAATAAAGTTCCAAGTAGAACCTTTGGGAAGACTTGGGTGAAGTTTATGTGATCTTGCTGTGAAAAACAGAAACTTTAGCGCTCATGAGATTAGCTGCCATTTATTAATGGAGAGTGATTTTAGGTTGATTATCTTTTAAGATGATTAATATACAAAGTTCTCAGGTCCAGCTATTTATTTCATAATTTTTGGGGTTCCAGAAGTATACGTTTTATACATATTACTACAGACTGTTCTGTTTTTGACAGATTCTGTTTTCTATGTGTTGTTTGCTTATTTTGATGCATCTATGGCTAGTATTAAGTGGTATGAACTATAGAGATGCTAGAATACAGTAGATATTACACAAATATGAATTTAGAATGAGTTCATTACAGTACCTAAGTGGTGGTTTTATTTCCTTATACTAACGGAGCTTACGAGTTTTGTTTTGAGTTTTGTGTGGTTGAAGTTTTCAAGTTTTGGGTAAAGATTCGATGGAATATAGAATAAGGAGTGGCAAGAGCCTAATCTTGGGGATGTCCATGGCACACCAAGGTAATATTCAAGGACAACCAAGCAACTAAGCTTGGGGATGCCCCGGATGGCATCCCCTCTTTCGTCTTCGTTCATCGGTAACTTTACTTGGAGCTATATTTTTATTCACCACATGATATGTGTTTCGCTTGGAGCGTCATTTTATTTTGTTAGTTTTTGCTTGATGTTAGTTATAATAATGTTTTTAATCTTTAGTTTCAATAAAAAAAAGTCAAGGATAGCCTTTGCCATGCTTATTTTGCTAGTTTGCATGTTGCTGTTTGAAAACAGAAAGTTTACAGCTGTTGAAAAAATTCCCTAGAAAAGTCAGAGCATGGTCTAACGTTGAATCTTTTTGCATATTAAGATCTGATAAATTTATTACAGTGGGAATTTTAGTTCATAATTTTTGGAGTCAGATAAGTATTGATACTCTTGCATTCTTTACAGACTGTACTGTTTTGACAGATTGCTGTTATGGTTGCATTGTTTGCATATGTTTGCTTGTTTAATGATTCTATTTGTGGATAGGAGTATTAATTATGCAGAGGCATTTAGTATTCAATGTTGAATAATAATTTAAGTGATTTGTTACAGTAGAAAATGATAAGGTTTTGCATTGGTTTATACTAACCTATCTCAGGAGTTCTTGTTGAGTTTGTTGTGAATGAAGCTTTTGATAAAAAGAGAAACCATGATATGAGAGGAATTAAGGAGACACAAAAGTTCAAGCTTGGGGATGCCCAAGGCACCCCAAGATAATATTTCAAGAAATCTCAAGCATCTAAGCTTGGGGATGCCCTGGTAGGCATCCCACCTTTCTTCTTCGACAACTATCGGTTAGTATCGGTTGAGCCTAAGTTTTTGCTTCTTCACACGAGTTGTGCTATCCTTGCATGTAGTTTTCTTTAGCTTTGCTTGGTGTTTGAATAAGTATCAAGATCTGAAATTCCTTAATGATAGAGAGCCATACACAAATTGGAATTTGCTAGAATACTCTATGTGCTTCACTTATATCTTTTGAGCTTGATAGTTTTGCTCATAGTGCTTCACTTAATCCTTTTTGAGCGTAATAATTTTTGCTCTAGTGCTTCACTTAGATCTTTTAGAGCACGGTGATGGATTTGTTTTAAAGAAACTATTCATCTCTCATGCTTCACTTAGATTATTTTGAGAGTCGTTAATAGCATGGTAATTTGCTTAATGTTAATATACTTGGTATTCAAGATATGTGAAACTTTCTTTTGAGTGAATTGAATACTAAGATACATTTGATGCTTGATAATTGTTTAGAGATATGGAGGTGATAATATCAAATTTGTGCTAGTTGGGTGATTATGAATTTGAGAAATGCTTGTGTTGAAGTTTGCAAGTCCCGTAGCATGCACGATGGTTAAAGTTGTGTAAAAAATTTGAAAAATGAAGTGTACCTGGCTTGTGCATCCTTATGAGTGGCGGTCGGGGACGAGCTATGGTCTTTTCCTACCAATCTATCCCCCTAGGAGCATGCGCGTAGTACTTGATTTTTGATGACTTATAAATATTTCCAATAAGTATATGAGTTCTTTTGACTAATGTTGAGTCCATGGATTATACGCACTCTCACCTTTCCGCCTTTGCTAGCCTCTTCGGTACCGTGCATTGCCCTTTCTCACCTTGAGAGTTGGCGCAAACTTCGCCACTGCATCCAAACCCCGTGATACGATACGCTCTATCACACATAAACCTCCTTATATCTTCCTCAAAACAGCCACCATACCTACCTATTATGGCATTTCCATAGCCATTCCGAGATATATTGCCATGCAACTTCCACCATCATCATCATGACATACATTACTTTTGTCATATTGCCATTGCATGATCATGTAGTTGACATCGTATTTGTGGCAAGGCCACCATGCATTATTTTTCATACATGTCACTCTTGATTCATTGCACCATCCCGGTACACCGCCGGAGGCATTCATATAGAGTCATATCTTGTTCTAAGTTTCGAGTTGTAATCCTTATGTTGTAATCAATAGAAGTGTGATGATCATCATTATTAGAGCATTGCCCAAAAAAAGGCCAAAAGAAAAAAAATAAAGGCCCAAAAAAAGAAAAAGAAAAAAGGGCAATGCTACTATCTCTTTTTCCACACTTGTGCTTCAAAGTAGCACCTTGTTCTTCATGTAGTGAGTCTCATATATTGTGCTTCAAAGTAGCACCTTGTTCCTCATGTAGTGAGTCTCATAAGTCGTCCTTTTTTATACTAGTGGGAATCTTTCATTATAGAACTTGGCTTGTATATTCCTATGATGGGCTTCCTCAAATGCCCTAGGTCTTCATGAGCAAGCGAGTTGGATGCACACCCGCTAGTTTTCTTTTTTGAGCATTCATAGCTCTAGTGCATCCGTTGCATGGCAATCCCTACTCCTCATGTTGACATCAATTGATGGGCATCTCCATAGCCCGTTGATTATCCTCGTCAATGTGAGACTTCCTCCTTTTTTGTCTTCTCCACACAGTCCCCAACATCATATTCTATTCCACCCATAGTGATATATCCATGGCTCACGCTCATGTATTGCGTGAAGGTTGAAAAAGTTTGAGATTATTTAAGTATGAAACAATTGCTTGGCTTGTCATCGGGGGTATAGAAGTTGGGAACATCTTTGTGTGACGAAAATGAAGCATAGCCTAACTATATGATTTTGTAGGGATGAACTTTCTTTTGCCATGCTATTTTGAGAAGACATTATTGCTTTAATTAGTATGCTTGAAGTATTATTACTTTTATGTCAATATGAACTTTTGTCTTGAATCTTATGGATCTGAATATTCATGTCACAATTAAGAAGATTTACATTGAAATTATGCCAAAGTATCACTCCGCATCAAAAATTCTTTTATCATTTACCTACTCGAGGACGAGTAGGAATTAAGCTTGGGGATGCTTGATACGTCTCCAACGTATCTATAATTTTTGATTGCTCCATGCTACTTTATCTACTGTTTTAGGCAATATTGGGCTTTATTATCCACTTTTATATTATTTTTGGGACTAACCTATTAACCGGAGGCCCAGCCCAGATTTGTTGTTTTATGCCTATTTCAGTGTTTCGAGGAAAAGGAATATTAGACGAAGTCAAAACGGAACGAAATCAACTGGAGAAGTGATTTTTGGAAGGAAAGCAACCCAGGGAACTTGGAGTGCACGTCAGGGGAGATACGGGCTGCCCACGAGGGTGGGGGCGCCCCCCCTGGGCGCGCCCCCTGCCTCGTGGGACCCCCGTAGCTCCTCCGACGTACCCCATGCACCCATATATACTCTTGTGCCCTAAAACTTCCAGAACAGAAGATAGATCGGGAGTTCCGTCGCTGCAAGCCTCCAGAGCCACGAAAAACCAATCGGGACCCTGTTCCGGCACCCTGCCGGAGGGGGGGAACCCTCACCGGTGGCCATCTTCATCATCCCGGCGCTATCCATGACGAGGAGGGAGTAGTTCACCCTCGGGGCTGAGGGTATGTACCAGTAGCTATGTGTTTGATCTCTCTCTCTCTCGTGTTCTCTCTCGTGTTCCCTCTATGGCACAATCTTGATGTATCCCGAGCTTTGCTATTGTAGTTGGATCTTATGATGTTTCTCCCCCTCTACTCTCTTGTGATGAATTGAGTTTCCCCTTTGAAGTTATCTTATTGGATTGAGTCTTTATGAGAACACTTGATGTATGTCTTCCCGTGATTATCTGTGGTGACAATGGGATATCATGTGCCACTTGATGTATGTTTTGGTGATCAACTTGCGGGTTTCGTGACTTTGGGAACCTATGCATAGGGGTTGGCACACGTTCTTGACTCTCCGGTAGTAGCTTTGGGGCACTCTTTGAAGTACTTTTATGTTGGTTGGATGAATCTGAGATTGTGTGATGCATATCGTATAATCATGCCCATGGATACTTGAGGTGACAATGGAGTATCTAGGTGACATTAGGGTTTTGGTTGATTTGTGTCTTAAGGTGTTATTCTAGTACGAACTCTTTTATAGATCGATCCGAAAGAATAACTTTGAGGTGGTTTTGTACCCTACCATAATCTCTACGTTTGTTCTCCGCTATTAGTGGCTTTGGAGTGACTCTTTGTTGCATGTTGAGGGCTTGTTATATGATCTATCTATGTTATTATTGTTGAGAGAACTTGCACTAGTGAAAGTATGAACCCTAGGCCTTGTTTCCTATCATTGCAATACCGTTTACGCTCACTTTTATCGCTCATTACCTTGCTGTTTTTATTATTTCAGATTACAATTACCTTTATCTACTATCTATTTTGCACTTGTATCTTCATCTCTTCGCCGAACTAGTGCACCTATACAATTTACCATTGTATTGGGTGTGTTGGGGACACAAGAGACTCTTTGTTATTTGGTTGCAGGGTTGTTTTAGAGAGACCATCTTCATCCTACGCCTCCTACGGATTGATAAACCTTAGGTCATCCACTTGAGGGAAATTTGCTACTGTCCTACAAACATGTGCACTTGCAGGCCCAACAACGTCTACAAGAAGAAGGTTGTGTAGTAGACATCAGAGGGATAAACTCAAGCAATATGATATAAACCCCATCTTTTTATCCTCGATGGCAACAATACAATACGTGCCTTGCAACCCTTTTTGTCACTGGGAAAGGACACCGCAAGATTGAACCCAAAGCTAAGCACTTCTCCCATGGCAACAAAGATCAATCTAGTAGGCCAAACTGAACTGATATTTCAAAGAGACTTGCAAATATAACTCAATCATACATAAAAGAATTCAGAGAAGATTCAAATATTTCTCATAGATAAACTTGATCATAAACCCACAATTCATCGGATCTCAACAAACACACCGCAAAAAGAGTTTACCTCGAATAGATCTCCACAAGAGAGGGGGAGAACATTGTATTGAGATCCAAAAAGAGAGAAGAAGCCATCTAGCTAATAACTATGGACCCGATGGTATGTGGTAAACTACTCACAACTCATCGGAGGGGCTATTGTGTTGATGTAGAAGCCCTCCGTGGTAGATTCCCCCTTCGGCAGAACACCGACGACGGCTCCAAGATGGGATCTCGCGAATACAGAAGGTTACGGTGGCGGAAATATTTCTTCGGTGCCTCCCTGGATGTTTTCGGGTTACATAGGTATATATAGGAGGAAGAAGTATGTCGGTGGCTGCTCGAGGGGCCCAGGAGACATGGGGGCGCGCCCAGGAGGGGTGGGCGCACCCTCCTATCTCCTGGCCGCCTCGATTGCTTCTTGACTTGTACTCCAAGTCCTCTGGATCACATTCGTTCCAAAAATCACGCTCCTGAAGGTTTCATTCCGTTTGGACTCTGTTTGATATTCCTTTTCTTCGAAATACTGAAATAGGCAAAAAAAACAGCAATATGGGTTGGGCCTCTGGTTAGTAGGTTAGTCCAAAAAATGATATAAATGTGTAAAATAAAGCCCATAAACATCCAAAAGGGGTAATATAATAGCATGGAACAATCAAAAATTATAGATACATTGGAGACGTATCAAGCATCCCCAAGCTTAATTCCTGCTCGTCCTCGAGTAGGTAAATGATAAAAACAGAATTTTTGATGTGGAATGCTACCTAGCATAATTCTCAATGTAATTTTCTTTATTGTGGCATGAATGTTCAGATCCAAATGATTCAAGATAAAAGCTTATAAAACATAAAAATAATAATACTTTGAAGCATACTAACAAATTATCATGTCCTATCAAAATAGCATAGCCAAAGAAAGCTTATCCCTACAAAACCATATAGTTAGGCCATGCTTCATTTTCATTACACAAAATACTCCCATCATGCACAACCCCGGTGACGAGCCGAGTAATTGGTTCATACTTTTTAACGCGCTTCAGCTTTTTTCAACTCTTACGCAATACATGACCGCAAGCCATGGACATAGCACTATGGTGGTATATGGTGGTGGTTGTAAGGACAAAAGGGAGAAGATAGTCTCACATCAACTAGGCGTATCAACGGGCCATGGAGATGCCCATTAATAGATATCAATGTGAGTGAGTAGGGATTGCCATGCAACGGATGCACTAGAGCCATAAATGTGTGAAAGCTCAACAAAAGAAACTAAGTGGGTGTGCATCCAACTTGCTTGCTCACGAAGACCTAGGGCATTTTGAGGAAGCCCATCATTGGAATATACAAGCCAAGTTCTATAATGAAAAATTCCCACTAATATATGAAAGTGACAACATAGGAGACTCTCTATCATGAAGATCATGGTGCTATTTTGAAGCACAAGTGTGGAAAAGACATAGTACCAATTGTCCCTTCTCTCTTTTTCTCTCATTTTTTTCTTTTCTTTTTTTTTTCTTTGGCCTTTCTTTTTTTTCTTTTTTTTCTTTTTGGCATTTCTCTCTTTTTTTTTGTAAAGTCCGAAGTCTCATCCCGACTTGTGGGGGAATCATAGTCTTCATCATCCTTTCCTCACTGGGACAATGCTCTAATAATGAAGATCAACACACTTTTATAGATTTACAACTCAAGAATTACAACTCAAAGCTAGAACAAGATATGACTCTATATGAATGCCTCCGGCGGTGTACCGGGATATGCAATGAATCAAGAGCGACATGTGTGAAAATTATGAAGGTGGCTTTGCCACAAATACGATGTCAACTACATGACCATGCAAAGAGCAATATGACAATGATGGAGCGTGTCATAATAAATGGAACGGTGGAAAGTTGCATGGCAATATATCTCGGAATGGCTATGGAAATGCCATAATAGGTAGGTGTGGTGGCTGTTTTGAGGAAGGTAAATAATGGGTGCATGCTACCGGCGAAAGTTGCGCGGTATAATAGAGGCTAGCTAAATGGAAGGATGAGTGTGCGTATATCCATGGACTCACATTAGTCATAAAGAACTCATATACTTATTGCAAAAGTCTACTTAGCCCTCGAAGCAAAGTACTACTACGCATGCCCCTAGAGGGATATATTGGTAGGAAAAGACCACCGCTCGTCCCCGACTGCCACTCATAAGGAAGACAATCAAAAGAGCACCCCATGCAACAAATTTGTCACACAACTTTTACCATATGTGCATGCTACGGGACTTGCCAACTTCAACACAAGTATTTCTCAATTTCATAATTACCCACTAGCATGACTCTAACACTACTACCTTCATATCTCAAAACAATTATCAAGCATCAAATTGATCCTAGTGTTTAATGCACTTGCTATGATAGTGTTTATTATACCCAACTTGGATGCTCATCATTCTAGGACCAAATTCATAACCATAGCAAATACCATGCTATTCTAAGAGACTCTCAAAATAATATAAGTGAAGCATGAGAGACTAGAAATTTCTACAAAATTAAGCCACCGCCGTGCTCTAAAAGATATAAGTGAAGCACTAGAGCAAAAACTATCTAGCTCAAAAGATATAAGTGAAGCACATAGCATATTCTAATAAATTCTAATCAAGTGGGTTTCTCCCAAAAGGTGTGTACAGAAAGGATGATTGTGGTAAACTAAAAAGCAAAGACTAATATAATACACGACGCTCCAAGCAAAACACATATCATGTGGCGAATAAAAATATAGCTCCAAGTAAAGTTACCAATGAACGAAGACGAAAGAGGGGATGCCTTCCGGGGGCATCCCCAAGCTTAGGCTCTTGGCTATTCTTGAATATCTTGGGGTGCCATGGGCCTACCCAAGCTTAGGCTTTTGCCACTCCTTATTCCATAGTCCATCAAATCTTTACCCAAAACTTGAAAACTTCACAACACAAAACTCAACAGGAAATCTCATAAGCTCCGTTAGTGCAAGAAAGAAAAACCACCACATAAGGTACTGCAATGAACTCATTCTTTATTAATATTGGTGTTAAACCTACTGTATTCCAAGTTCTCTATGGTTCATACCCTTACATACTAGCCATAGACGCATCAAAATAAGCAAACAACAGACGAAAGGCAGAATCTGTCAAAAACAGAACAATCTGTAGCACTCTGTAACTTTTGGTTACTTTTGGAACTCAAAAAATCCTACCAAAATAGTAAGTCCTAAACAATTTGTCTATTTATCTACAGCAAAAATAATCAACGCAAAAGCACGTTTCTGTGATTTATTGAATTTTTCTCACGAGCGTGAAGTTTTTGTTTTTCAGCAGAATCAAATTTACTCATATCATAGGTTATCCTATAGGTTCTACTTGGCACAAACACTAAATAAAACAAGAAAACACATCTAAAAAGAAAGTAGAAGCAAAATTAATTACTAAACAGGAACAAAAACAAAAAATTCAAACAAAATTGGGTTGCCTCCCAACTAGCGCTGTCGTTTAACGCCCCTAGCTAGGCATAAAAGCGAAGATAGATCTAAGTAGTGCCATCTTTGGCACTTGATTCATATGTAGCTCGCACGATAGATTCATAAGGTAATTTGACTTTCTTTCTTGGAAAGTGCTCCATGTCTTTCTTTAATTGAAATTGGAATCTAATATTCCCTTCCTTCATATCAATAATCGCACCAATCGTTCTAAGAAAAGGTCTACCAAGAATAATAGGGCAAGAAAGATTGCAATCTATATCAAGAACGATAAAATCTGCGGACACCAAATTTCTATTTGCAACAATGAGAACATCATTGATCCTTCCCATTGGCTTTTTAATGGTGGAATCCGCAAGGTGCAAATTTAAAGAGCAATCATCAAGATCATGGAAACCTAGAATATCACATAAAGTTTTCGGAATCGTGGAAACACTAGCACCCAAATCACACAAAGCAAAACACTCATGATATTTAATTTTAATCTTTATAGTAGGTTCCCACTCATCATTAAGTTTTCTAGGTATAGAAACTTCCAAATTAAGTTTTTCATCAAAAGATTGCATCAAGGCATCAATGATATGTTTGGTAAAAGCTTTATTTTGACTATAAGCATGAGGAGAATTAACAACGGATTGCAACAAGGAAATACAACTTTCTAAAGAACAATTATCATAATCAAATTCCTTGAAATCCGAGATAGTGGGTTCAATACTATTTAAAGTCATGACCTCTCCAATCCCACTTTTACCAAATTTAGCATCAAGATCTAAAAACTCCGAATTCTTGGGACGCCTTCTAAATAAAGTTGACTCATCTCCAGTCCCATTATTATCAAGATTCATATTGAAAAACAAAGATCTAATAGGAGACACATCAATAACTTTAAGATCTTCATCATTATTTTCATGGAAACTAGAAGAACACGCCTTTTACAAAGCAATCTTTCTTAGCACGCAATCTAGCGGTTCTTTCCTTGCACTCATCAATGGAAATTCTCATGGATTTGAGAGACTCATTGATATCCTACTTAGGAGGAGTAGATCTAAGTTTAAGAGAATCAACATCAAGCGAAAGTCTATCAACGTTCCTAGCCAAATCATCAACTTTGAACAATTTTTCTTCAAGCAAAGCATTAAAATTCTTTTGACAAATCATAAATTCTTTCACACTATTCTCAAAATCAGAGGGAATCTTAAAATTACCATAAGAATTATTGTAGGAATTTACATAATTATTAGAGGAATTACTAGGGAACGGTCTACAATTAAAGTTTCCACTATAAGCATTGTTTCCAAAACTATTCCTACCAACAAAATTCACATCCATAGATTCATTATTATTCTCAATCAAAGTAGACAAAGGCATATCATTGGGATCAAGAGGAGTATTTTTAGTAGCAAACAACTTCATAAGTTCATCCATCTTTCCACTCAAAACATTGATTTCTTCTATAGCATGCACTTTTTTACTAGAAGATCTTTCGGTGTGCCATTGAGAATAATTAGCCATAATATTATCAAGAATTTTTGTAGCATCTCCTAAAGTGATTTCCATAAACGTGCCTCTCGCGGCCGAATCTAAAAGATTTCTTGAAGCAAAGTTCAAACCGGCATAAAATTTTTGTATGATCATCCATAAATTCAAACCATGAGTAGGGCAATTGCGAATCATCAATTTCATTCTTTCCCAAGATTGGGAAACATGCTCATGATCAAGTTGTTTAAAATTCATAATATCGTTCCTAAGAGTGATAATCTTAGCGGGAGGAAAATACTTAGAGATAAAAGCATCTTTGCACTTGTTCCAAGAATCAATACTATTTTTAGGCAAAGACGAAAACCAAACTTTAGCACGATCTCTAAGTAAAAATGGGAATAACTTCAATTTAACAATATCAGTATCCGTATCTTCTTTTTTTGCATATCACACAAATCAACAAAGTTATTTAGATGAGTAGCGGCATCTTCACTAGGAAGGCCGGCGAATTGATCTTTCATAACAAGATTCAGCAAAGCAGTATTGATTTCACAAGACTCAACATCATTAAGAGGAGCAATCGGAGTACTACGGAAATCATTATTATTGGTATTGGAGAAATCACACAATTTGGTATTATCTTGCACCATGGCAACAAGTAACCCAACACACAAGCAAACAAAAAAGACAAGCGAAGAAGAGAGAGAGATTGGGAAACATAGGGAAAATAAAACGGCAATGGTGAAGTGGGGGAGAGGAAAATGAGAGGTAAATGACAAATAATGTAAATGCAAGGGAGATGAGTTTGTGATGGGTACTTGGTATGTCTTGACTTGAGCGAAGACCTCCCCGGCAACGGCGATAGAAATCCTTCTTGCTACGTCTTGAGCTTGCGTTGGTTTTCCTTGAAGACGAAAGGGTGGTGCAGCAATAGTAGCGTAAGTATTTCCCTCAGTTTTTGAGAACCAAGGTATCAATCCAGTAGGAGGTTCCTCAAAAGTCCCACGCACCTACACAAACAAACAAAGAACTCGCAACCAACGCAATAAAGGGGTTGGCAATCCCTTCACGACCACTTGCGAAAGTGAGATCTGATAGAGATAGTATGATAATATAAATATATTTTTGGTATTTTATAATATAGATGCAAAAAGTAAAGATGCAAATAAAAGTAGATTGAAAGCTTATATGATAAAAGATAGACCCGGGGGCCATAGGTTTCACTAGTGGCTTCTCTCAAGATAGCATAAGTATTACGGTGGGTGAACAAATTACTGTCGAGCAATTGATAGAAAAGTGAATCATTATGAGATTATCTAGGCATGATCATGTATATAGGCATCACGTCCGTGACAAGTAGACTGCCTCCTGCCTACATCTACTACTATTACTCCACACATCGATCGCTATCCAGCATGCATCTAGAGTATTAAGTTCATAAGAACAGAGTAACGCATTAAGAAAGATGACATGATGTAGAGGGATAAACTCAAGCAATATGATATAAACCCCATCTTTTTATCCTCGATGGCAACAATACAATACGTGCCTTGCAACCCTTTCTGTCACTGGGTAAGGACACCGCAAGATTGAACCCAAAGCTAAGCACTTCTCCCATGGCAAGAAAGAACAATCTAGTAGGCCAAACCAAACTGATAATTCAAAGAGACTTGCAAAAATAACTCGATCATACATAAAAGAATTCAGAGAAGATTCAAATATTTCTCATAGATAAACTTGATCATAAACCCACAATTCATCGGATCTCGACAAACACATCACAAAAAGAGTTTACATCGAATAGATCTCCACAAGAGAGGGGGAGAACATTGTATTGAGATCCAAAAGGAGAGAAGAAGCCATCTAGCTAATAACTATGGACCCGAAGGTCTGTGGTAAACTACTCACAACTCATCGGAGGGGCTATGGTGTTGATGTAGAAGCCCTCTATGGTGGATTCTCCCTCCGGCAGAACGCCGACGACGGCTCCAAGATGGGATCTCGCGGATACAGAAGGTTACGGTGGCAGAAATATTTCTTCGGTGCCTCCCTGGATGTTTTCAGGGTACGTAGGTATATATAGGAGGAAGAAGTACGTCGGTGGCCGCTCGAGGAGCCTAGGAGACAGGGGGCGCGACCAGGAGGGGTGGGCGCGCCCTCCTATCTCCTAGCCACCTCGATTGCTTCTTAACTGGCACTCCAAGTCCTCTGGATCATGTTCGTTCCAAATATCATGATCCCGAAGGTTTCATTCCGTTTGGACTCCATTTGATACTCCTTTTCTTCGAAATACTGAAATAGTAAAAAAAAACAGCAATACGGGTTGGGCCTCCGGTTAGTAGGTTAGTCCCAAAAATGATATAAATGTGTAAAATAAAGCCCATAAACATCCAAAAGGGGTAATATAATAGCATGGAACAACCAAAAAATATAGATACGTTGGAGACATATCACTAGGTAGTATGGATCAGGGTGGAAGATAGTATGAAGCCAAACAGACAATAATCTTCACACAGTGAAGTCAAACAGATCAGGCAAGCAGGCATAGACTTCATGAAGACAAACTATAAGTAAGGTGAGAGAGGTAGGATAGAACCAGTTGCTCGTAGATGACAAGGGGTTTGTTGGACCAGTTCCAGTTGCTGTGACAACTGTACGTCTGGTTAGGGAGGCTGAGATTCAACTCAGAAGACCGTGTCTTCACCTTATTCCCCTTGAGCTAAGAACACTTAGTCCTCGCCCAATCACTCTGCTAAGTCTTCAATGGAGACTTCCAAACCTTCACAGACTTCATTCACCGGCAATCCACAATGACTCTTGGATGCTCAGAATGCGACGCCTAACCGGCTGGAGGATTCACAGTCCTCAAGTGTAATAAGTCTTTAGATCACGGACAGAAAGACTTCAGTGATGCCTAACACTCTTTGGCTCTGGGTGTTTTGGGCTTTGTCCTCGCAAGGATTCTCTCTCAAAGGCTTCAGAGGTGGGTTGCTCTCAAACGACAAAAGTCGTGCACTAACTCTGAGCAGCCACCAATTTATGGTGTAGGGGGTGGGCTATTTATAGCCAGGAGGCAACCCAACCTGATATGTCCAGAATGACCCTGGGTCACTAAGGAACTGACATGTGTCCAACGGTCAGATTTCAAACACACGCGGCAGCTTAGCTTGGGCTACAAGCCAAGCTGACTTATCCAGCTCTTGATAAGATTTGCTCTCATTGTCTTCGCTCGAAGACATAGGATTTGGTTGAGCATCACATCAGTCACTCTGACTTTGTTGACTTGGACCACACTTAACAGTACGGTGGTTCCTATGACTCAACAAAGAAGAAAAGGAAACTACGAAACAACTATGTCTTTGCACTCTATAGTCTTCACACGATGTCTTCTCTTGTCATAGTCTTAAATGTGAATGTCTTCACAGACGACCATTGTCTTCAATGTCTTCACACATTTTTAGGGGTCATCTCTGGTAGGTAAACCAAATCAATATGGGACTACTACCTGTGTTATCCTGCAATTCTCACAAACACATTAGTCCCTCAACCGGGTTTGTCGCCAATACTCCAAACCAACTAGGGGTGGCACTAGATGCACTTACACATTCGAAGAAGTTGTGAGTTTGAGGGGAGATTAGGAACACAATAGTTTTGAGCTCCTCCATTCGGTGCAGATCCAACTAGCATCACAAAAGTAAGTAGTGTATTGATGAGGATTAGTGTGATGACCCGTGTCAGTATTAATTTAGATAATGACACTAGTCATTAGTTTATTTATTGACAAAATCTAATCTTGTCAAATAATAGCCTATGCCAGAGATTTGCAATAGGGACACAACTATAGATGGTCATTTATATTACAATACTATACCATAAAGGGCTCAAGTAGGCTTCTCACAAGTTTGCCAAATTATTACATCTTCAAGCACTGGAGTTCCAACTAGCAATACTAAATACATAGTGATAAGATAGGTCTTGAATTACATAACTTTAGATCACAAGATATTTATTCATCCCAACCTTGGCATCAAGATCATACGTATCACTTGATGGATCCACATCTAGGTCCCCTATATAGTTGTAGCCATCACCATTTCTCCCCTCACCTAGTCTAGTAGGAATCTCATACAAGGTTTGCTCTAAGAAAGAGGAAACTAATAACAAGAATGAGTACAAAGTAACCAACAAGCATAAATAGCATAATGCAACACCTATGATAGTGTATCTTCAACCAACAAGTCCTACCTCAACTCAACACCCTTAAAATAAAACTTGATGTAGAAAAAGATCTAGTTAAATTTATAAAAGCTACTATAACCACTTGTATCGCGAGATAGAATCGCATATAGGTTCCTGTAGGTTCAATCCAAGAGATAGACATGATCATGATTTATTTGGCATTGCGCAGGCTGTATCTCTTTACTCACATAAACTAGTTTTTATTGTTATCACAATCCATCGTATGCGAGACCTATTCAGAGTTCAAAGCCTTTTCCTTAGACGTTGTGTCAAGCAAGATACTCGACAGTCCACCAACGTGTATTGTGAATGCACCCACCTGACATTAGCTAGGGATTTCATCACCCAATCTAGTACTACATACACATGCGGATCGTAAAATGACTAGATAGGCAATAGACCTTACCCGTCATTAATTAAACAACTTTATGGTCGTTACAAGGACGATCCAAGATTTATAGTCATAGAAATGATTAAAATAAATATAATTTGTACAAAACTTTTATACCTATTTTTTTGTGATGCTATAGTCTTAACGAGTATAGCTTAGTTTCACGCTTAACATTATTGCTAAATATTAGTTACAGTGCACTTTATTACGCAATTGTAATGTAATACATGCTTTGTGCTAAACTGAAGATGTATTTCATAACTCCTGGAACTATTTTCGACAATTACGCAATTGTAATGTAATACATGCTTTGTGCTAAACTGAAGATGTATTTCATAACTCCTGGAACTATTTTCGACAATCACATCAACACATAGTGCAGATGTAGTTGTGTGTGATAGTGTATATATTAATATTCTTAAATATCATAGTAGAGATCCCTCGAGCGTATGCTTAAGAAATATCTCAATAACAATTTCTAGTGTATGACTAGGTTATTAAATTTACGAAAACCTCAATACTAATTCTTGGTATTTTCGTGGTCAAATGTGTCTTGCAAATATCGATGTGTTCAATATCACTTTAACATCATGTGCATGCTATGTACTTTGTGTTGAAATGTCATATTTTATAGTAATCATTGAGGAACATATGGATACTATTGATTCTACTACTTCTACATACAAATGATTTGATCATTTGATATGCTCACCGGCAATGTACTTGGTATCATCTGGTGTATGACCGTGCTTGCTGACGATTAGTGCACTACCCATCTCATGTGTTCTCGTTATTGAGGAAAATATCTTCTGGAACCATAAGATTTCTAACATAGTGCATCCACCATTATTCCCTTGACACATAGTACATGCCATGTAGTGGTCTTGTCAGGGGAATGAGGCCTAGGCACACAAGCAAGGTATTCTATTCCGACTAGATCTTTGGTACTCACCGAGAGTGTTGATGATAGAGTCTAAGCCATGCATTAATAAAAAAGAATTTTAGTTTACATATATTTCAGTATCATCTATAAAACGCTCATTAAAGAGAGATTTGCATCCTAAATAAACTCACCGCCACTCATTTTGTTTCTACATGATATACACTATTGGTTTGTGATGTGGACTTTCTACTACACATTGAGCCTTTAAAAAAATATTCAATAGTATCTCGCGCTCAATGGATAGTAGCTTTTAATACTCAGTAGCATCTTGAGCTCAGCGGATAATAGTTAATAACCTGCACTCGATTACATTACGACCAAATCCATTTCCCCATAATTTATTGTCTCCGTCTCAATGCAGAGATGATCAATACTGAATCTGGCTTCTAAAGGACCCAGGAGCAAAAATCTTCATCATATGAGCAAACATTCCACTGCAACTTTAGGCTATGGAAACTCATCATATACTAGGTTGTGCGTGCTTTGCTGCGCCATTTGTCTTGTGGGGATTTCGTAATTTTATTACTTGGTTTAGCGCGTAAGGGAGATGATGGTGCATGGTTTCTTTATAATGTGATATTTTGGTGGGCCTTTTTTAAAGATGTGATTCTATGTTATCTGCTAATCAACGCAGATGTATGTGGAATTTTCTTTTGCATTGGTGACCACATGCAACATATTGGTGCTATAGTGTCCATTGGTAATGATTCCCTTTTGCCTGGTGATGAGAGAGTGCGCATGACTCATGTGTTTTTGTAGGTTGGTTGTTGCCGATTGATTTGAAAATTTATTTAGTCGGTCAAACTCATGAATCAAATTCAAAATTAGACACCTCAATCACAATTGTTCAACCAGTAAAAATTGTGAACCAAATCTGAAATTGAACACCTCAATTAAATAAAAGCTACAAACCAAGTTGAAAATAACCTCAATCAAAATCGTGAATAAAATCCGAAATTAAACTCCTCGATTGAACCAAATTGACAAACATACATGTTCCATAATACTAAGCCTCACTAAAATAAATTGCAGCAAATTTCGAAGCAATCGTGCAGAGTTACGATTGTGCTTACGGTCAAGTACGATATCTTCTTGATAGTACATGTGGTAAAGTTCAGTGGGGTGAAGAAAATATCCAACGGCCGACACTCTTCATCCAGCCATCAATATTCAAAGTTATTCATGGGCTACCGTCGTGGTATAGAAAAGGAACCTAAACTAGGAAATTTGGAAAAAAACAATATTTAAAAAATTCAATAAATTAGAAACCAAGTGCAAGTCTGCAGGGGTCCTTATCCACATCTGTCTGCCAGCGCAGCATGGCATCAGAGCAGACGAGCACGAGACTCCCGTGGAAAATACTTTCGAGCTCAATCAATATCCGCTGGAGCTTCCGTGCGGGAGTGTTCCTCCGTCAGTATACAGAGAGGCATCGCACACTCTGACACAGACTGCTCACTCCACTGTCCACCCCCCACCGGCCCATCCATCATCGTCGTCATCCGCCGGAGATGCTCGGCCGACTGGCCGCGCGGCGGCCCCGCCTAGGCAGCGCCCGCGCCGCCGCTGCCTACCGCTCCTCGGCGGCGGCAGCCTCCTCCTCGGTCCTGCCCGACGCGCTCGACCGGAGCTCCGACGCCTACGCCCGCAACGCCGCCGCCGTCGGCGGCCTCCTCTCCGACCTGCGCTCCCGCGTCTCCCAGGTGCGTGCGCGCGCGCGTGCCGCCGGTCTCTTTACCCTTGCATTACCCGACACCTTCCCTCTCTCTCTCTCTCTCCTGACGAGGCGGAGGGCGCTGCCGCTGCAGGTGCTGGGCGGCGGAGGAGCGGGGGCGGTGAAGCGGAACGAGGGGCGGGGGAAGCTGCTCCCCAGGGACCGCATCGACCGCCTGCTCGACCCGGGGGCCTCCTTCCTCGAGCTCTCTCAGGTCAGCCATCGCCCATCAGTGAGACAGACCCCTTTTCCTCCCGGTGACCAGTTTTATCAAGCGACGGCGTTAAGGAAATTGTACTGCATGTTGGTCTGCTCATCCTAGTTATCATCGCTAGTTTGGCCATTGGACTAGCTGCCATTTTGATTCCTGAAAAACGTGACTGAATTTTTCACCCTGCAGCTCTAAAATGTATAGTTTCTTATAGTTACCATTTCCATTTGAGAAAACGGGACCGAGTTTTTCACCCCGCGGCTTTAAAAAGTGAGTGGCCGTTTAACTATTTTTTAGAGTAATCTTTTTTCCCTCGAAGAACACGTAGCTCTATTTTTTGTATGCATCCTGATTTTCTAAATAGCTTTCTAATTTAATAGAGTAGCATGGATTTGACTTATGCACTAGTATATCAACTTTTATAACAGATCTGATCTTTTCTGCAAAAAAGAAAAAGACACTGGATGCAAGTCTCAGTACGATATTCGTTTATGTGAAATAATTGACCAGAACACCATTGTCTTCCCACCCATATCGTTATCCTGCAGCCAACTGCCCCTAACTATTCAGACATGCCATTATCTGGTAGGATGCTTCAGAATAGAAACAAATGTTTTCATAGTTGTCCAACTTGTTGTGGGCTATGAGCTGCTGATGATACTTTTCGCAATAAAGCTTGCAGGATCTGATGTTTACGAGGAAGCATTACCATCAGCGGGAATAATTACTGGCATAGGGCCTGTTCATGGACGACTATGTATGTTTGTGGCCAATGACCCAACTACAAAGGGGGGTACATACTATCCTATCACTGTCAAAAAGCATCTGCGGGCGCAGGAAATAGCTTCTGAATGTAAATTGCCCTGCATATATCTTGTTGACAGTGGAGGTGCTAATCTCCCCAAGCAGGCAGAAGTTTTCCCCGACCGTGATAATTTTGGTCGAATATTCTACAATCAAGCTAAGATGTCCGCAGATGGTATTCCTCAGATTGCTGTAGTTTTAGGTTCTTGTACTGCTGGCGGGGCTTATATTCCTGCAATGGCTGATGAAAGTATAATAGTTAAGGGAAATGGAACAATATTTCTAGCTGGTCCACCCCTTGTAAAGGTTAGTATTTTCTGTCCACAATCTTGACAAATATCTAAATTACATGTCCAAGTCTAAATGGCCAATTCTGCAGGCTGCTACAGGGGAGGAGATATCTGCTGAGGACCTTGGTGGAGCATCAGTGCATTGTAAAATATCAGGAGTCTCTGATCATTTTGCACAAGGTATATTTTAACATAAATTGCTGTATAATACGACTCGAATACTGCTCTTTTAGATATAACAAATGGAGGATCGTCTGCTTAATTTCTTAAAAGATGCATTTCCGGCAAGCTTTTAGTGTAAAAGTTCTGCTTCTTTCTGTTATTATTTCTTTTTCCATGTTCTACATCCACGGTGGTACGCGTCCAGCTTGGTGGTTCCAGAAAAAGAAGTATTAACAAGTACCTTATTAGATGTCGTCTCTGAGCATTCTATGGAGATTGGAGAGTACTGTTTGTTTCTACCCTGATATATTTGATCATGCAAATAGTTTCCAGACCCTTGTTTGTTTCTTCCCTGATATATTTGATCACGCAAATAGTTTCCAGACCCTTGTTTGTTTCTTCCCTGATATATTTGATCATGCAAATAGTTTCCAGACCCTGATATTTTGCATTTTATTGTCACTCATTGGATGTTTCTATCTTAAACCATAGATGACCCTCTTATGTATCATTTTTTTCTAGACATATTAGTTGGATGTTGTTGCGACATCTTAGACATCTTCTGCACTGTAAATTGCAATAGATGAACACCATGGTCTTGCACTGGGAAGGAACGTTGTGAAGAACCTCCATTTGGCCGCTAAAGAAACAAGTAGACACAATTCTGCTTGTGATTACCAAGAACCATTGTATGATGTACAGGAACTTCGCTCAATTGCACCAGCTGATACGAAGCAATCTTTTGACATTCGCTCAATAATAGCTCGTATAGTCGATGGAAGTGAATTTGATGAATTCAAAAAATTGTATGGAACAGTAAGGATTTCTCTTATGCTTGATTATCCTTTGCATTCTGTATTGTGCGTTGTGCAACTCAAATCTGTTTCATTTTGCATTTACGCAGACACTAGTGACTGGTTTTGCAAGGATATGCGGGCAGCCAGTTGGGATTATTGGAAACAATGGCATTTTATTTACCGAGTCGGCACTAAAGGGTACCCACTTCATTGAGTTGTGTGCTCAACGCAATATTCCTTTGATATTCCTTCAAAATATTTCTGGGTTCATGGTATGGCATCTTCTTTACTTTTCAGTTCATTCTTTCATTCCAATTCATGTTCAAAATATTGTCCTTTCCCACCTCGTATTCATCTACAAAACATTGTATTTCCGTTATCATGGAAAGTGGTTTAGCTCGGTTCAATATTTTTTAATTCATGTTCATAAATAAAGTGACCTAATTGATATTGCGAACATCCCTCACCTCACAAGTTGGCTTTTGACGGTGAAAAGACCCTTTATGACACAACAGTTGTTATGAAAGCATGGTTCCAACTTCCAACAGCAGCAACAAAAAGCATGGTTCCAACATACTACCTCCGTCCGGAAATACTTGTCATCAAAATGAATAAAAGAGGATGTATCTAGATGTATATTAGTTCTAGATACATCCATTTTTATCCATTTTGATGACAAG
Organism: Triticum aestivum; assembly: GCF_018294505.1. Taxonomy (NCBI): domain Eukaryota; kingdom Viridiplantae; phylum Streptophyta; class Magnoliopsida; order Poales; family Poaceae; genus Triticum; species Triticum aestivum. Next base: position 677,369,574 of record NC_057803.1, read on the forward strand.
TATTTTCGGACGGAGGGAGTATCTGGCATGATGGAGTCTAGTGTTTGAAGGCCTAATGGACCATGGGTGCCTGAGGGACCATCCATGTATTTTGAAGGGGCATGTCAGCCACATACAGTGGCGGCTACACACAGTTTATGATGTCAAGTTGTTAACTAACACCACAACTGGTGGAGAACACTCATAATTTTTTGTATTCATCACATAACTCATACAATCATCAAGAGTTTGGTTGGTTGACATCACAAGGTCAAAGGTCTAGCACTGCCACTGCACAGAGACCGCCCATCTACAGTAAAGGGGCAGATTGGGGCACAAATGAGTAAAGGGGCAGATTGTTGGAATAGTCCGATATTGGTTGCACGAGGGAAAGAGACCTAAGAACTCTAACGTCACAAGCTAGCTTCTGGGGATGAGAAAATCCTTTACAGTCCAACAATATGAATTGCATACATACTTCCTCCATCCCAAAATAAGTGTCACAACTTTGTACAAAGTTTTACTAAGGTTAAGACATCTTGTCATCAAAGTTGTACTAAGGGGATACTAAAGTTTGAACATAACAGTTGGTTTTATTTTGGAGTACGAGCCTTCTAACCTTTTGCAGTGATAATGTTTAATAGGTTGGGTCGAAATCTGAAGCAAGTGGAATTGCGAAAGCTGGAGCAAAAATGGTTATGGCAGTTTCCTGTTCAAAGGTCAGACATTTCTACTGTTTCCCATTCTTGGTCTTAGTAAACTAGCGGCCTGATCTTGCTTTCTTCCGCATTTACACAGCATGCCACATGACATAGCATGAGTAGAGCAGAGTAGCACTTTGGTCTATTTGTTTTCTTTTCTTTTTTCTCTCTTTCTCCTTTTAGTTTTTCGTATGTTCTCGTTGGGTATCATATCTAGCCTACCCCAACTTGCTTGGGACAAAATGCTATTATGGAATCTATAGCTAGTCCTGTATTTTTATCTACATCTAAAATTCTATAAAATTATATGGATAGCATGACCCTATATATCTATATTTCTGTACAGGTTCCTAAAATTACCATAATTGTCGGTGGAAGTTTCGGTGCTGGGAATTATGGAATGTGTGGACGTGCATACAGCCCGAATTTTTTGTTCATGTGGCCAACTGCTAGGATATCTGTTATGGGTGGCATTCAGGTAAGACCTTTGGACCTGTCATTGGCTTCAAATTGTCTTACTCTTTTACTAGTATCATTACCTGGTAAGGATGCCACAAATGTAACTCTTGGTATCAATTCCCTTGAAGCCTAGGGACATAGGTTATTAGGCAGCATTAGTAGTCCAAAATGTGAAAAATCTCAGCTGTTACTCAGCTGCAAACAAAAGTAGCCAGCATGCTACACTTTGTTGCAGAAACATTGTGCACGGTTGTTAGAAACATTTCCGTGAGGCGCAACCAGGCAAAACAAAAGCAGAACGGCGGAATACCACTGTGAAAGCAAAGCATGCTCTCAGTCCATCAAAATACTTTTTTTGGGTGTCTCCTAGGCATGTGCACTGGACATTAAGAGGGAAAGCTGCGGTAGCATATGCCGATCATGTTCTTGTACACGTAAACATATTTGCACTGGTTTCTTATGGGTATGCTAAGCCTCAAGCAAGAGCCAAGCTACCACTGGTTTTAACACATCTTTCTCTTGAACCTTTTCAGGCAGCTGGTGTTCTCGCCCAAATAGAGAAGAACAACAGGAAAAGGCAAGGAGTGGAGGTATAGTGCATCATTTATATTGGATTCAGTAAACATAAAACAAATACTGGTAGAAGATGAGACTTTCTTTGTTATGCAGTGGACCAAGGATGACGAAGAAGCCTTCAAAGCCAAAGTCGTCGAGGCTTATGACAAAGAAGGAAGCCCGTACTACTCGACCGCTAGGCTTTGGGACGACGGGATCATAGATCCCGCCGATACCAGACGGGTCCTAAGCCTTTGCCTCTCTGCTTCGGCCAAGCCGGTTCCAGAAGACACGAAATATGGCGTGTTTCGAATGTAATTATGTAAATCGTGTATAGTACACATGTCACAGCCCTGTAAAATAAAACTTGCTTTAATGCTTCCAATATGAATTGAAATGAGGTGCTTATTCAAGGCCTGTTTCTAGGGGGAAATTTTGTTAGCCCTGCTGTATTGATTTTGTCCATGTGCTTTTCTAGTGCTTGGAAGGGGCTGAAAGGCGTCTTGCTCGAGAACGAACTTCACATTGTGTTGTGTGAAAAGAAACCAGCGCGTGTAGATGCTGGTTACCATGTGCACTATTCCCGGGCGGGGGTGCTCGGTCTGTTGTACTTTTATACTCTTAATTGTTTTGAATGGATGTAAAAAAATATTGTTTTGAATGGATATACCTGGCCTCATTTCGTCAGTGTACTGTGCAGAACGGGAAGCGCCAAGGCAAAGCCTTTAATTACTTCTCGTGAGCATTTTCCTCAATTTCTCCGCTCACTCTCATTTTAACTTCAACTTTTTCCCCTTGTTTTATTTTTTTTCTTAACATTTTTTAATTTTTATAGTTTGGCACTTCATTTTTTATTTTTTATTTTTGTTTGTGTCATTTGCAAAAAAGTTGTTTGTTCTATTTATTTTCTTATCTCACATTCTGAGTTTTAACTATGCCTTATTTGATCCATCAGCCATCAGAATGATTTGCGTCAGGATCCATGTAGGTTATCCAATAAATGCTACGTGCGGCCCATTGTGACCCTTTTTGCAATATTTTTTTTTTGTTTTTTCCTGATTGTCCGTTAATGATGCTCATGGCCCATGATGACTTTTGCTTTTTTTTTATTAGAACCTGGATCAATGGGCAGCGGTCGTTCATTCGTCTTTTTTTTCATTTTTAAGCGGGGATCAGAAGTGCATGTTTTCTCTAGGATAGCCGCAGTTGCAAGTTTTTCAAAGGTCGGTCACAACTGCAAAAATTTCTAGGGTAGTCGCGATTGCAAGTTTTCAAGGCCGGTCGCAACTGCAAGTTTTTCTAGGGTAGTCGCAATTGCAAGTTTTTGAAGGCCGGTTGCAATTACAAGTTTCTCTAGGGTAGTCATAACTGCAAGTTTCGCTAGGGTAGTCGCAATTGCATGTTTTCAAGGCCGGTCGTAACTGCAAGTTTCTGTTAGGTAGTCGCAATTGCAAGTTTTTGAAGGCCGATCACAACTGTAAGTTTCTCTAGGGTAGTTGTAATTGCAACTTTTTTTGCTGATTGCAACTGCAGGCTTCTCTAGGGTTGTCATAATCGCAACTTTTCAAGGCCGGTCCCAACTGCAAGTTTCTCTAGGGTAGTCGCAACAGCAAGTTTTTGAAGGCCGGTCGTAATTGCAAGTTTCCCTAGGGTAGTCGCAATTGCATGTTTTCAAGGCCGTTCGTAACTGCAAGTTTCTCTATGGTAGTCGCAATTACAAGTTTTTGGAGGTCGGTCGCAACTGCAAGTTTATCAAGGTGGTCGCAACTGCACGTTCTCTCCTTTTCTTTTTCGTTTCTTTCCTTTTACGTATTATTTTTCTTTCTTCAAGTTTTGATCTTTTTTAAAATTGTTTGGCATTTTCAGGAAATGTTTGTAAGTTTAAATAAATGTTTGTGTTTTCCACAAATTGTTCAAAACTTCAAAAAAAATTCTGTTCTTAAATTTTATTCAAAATATCTGTGAATTTAAAAAATGCTCACACTTTTTCAAGTTTTGTTCAGAAATTGAAAAAAAGGTCCTGTTTTCAAATGTTGTTCACTTTATTTCATTTTGTTCACATATGCAAAAAATTTAAGGGATTCTCAAAAAATGTTCTTTTTTTAAAAATCTTTTCACAAATTGAAAAGAAATCATGTTTTCAAATTTTGTTCGTGAATCCAAAAAATATTTGGGGAATTTCAAATGATTTTCTCAAGTTTTTAAAAAATAAAAAAATTCAAGAAATGTCAGAAAAGTACTAAAACTGTTCGATTTGTCGTGATAGATAGCTCTTTAAAGTTTCATGGTTTTTATTCATAACCAACGCCCATCTGCTGTAGACAGTAGTGGCTTGCAACACGCTTTCAGCATTGCTAGATTAGATTAGATCGTGAGTTCAAGATCTCGTATAAGTGCTTATTTTTTGGCATTTTTTTATGACCCACGTGATACAGCGCTGCATCTGCCAATGGGCCGGCTTGTTTTAACACCCAATGACTTGTGTACAGGCCGAAAAGCTCAAATGGGATGTGCCGGAATTATAACAAATTTGACAGCTGGATTTATGAACAATTTGACAGCTCAATACTTGTTCATAAATTCAAATAATGTTCGCACCACTGGGCTGTGCTGGATTTCGGGAGCCTGTTTTCGGAGGAACAACGCACAAACGGGCTGGGACAACAGGAAAAGGGGAATTCCCTATTTGCCGCTCATTGCGTCGAAATGTCGGCGCAACGCACAGAACTGGCGATCGAAGCGCTCACGTGGGCCGGCCCGTTAATCAATTGGGGCACTTCCGGTTTTGGGAACCTTCTAGAGGTTCCCAGCCCGGGTTTTCTGTTTTTGGGAAACTTCTAGAAGGTTCCCTGAACCGTTTTTTTCTTTTCTCGATTTTTCTGTCTCTTTTTTTTCTCCTTTTTATTTCTTTTCTTTTCCTTTTCTATTTCTTTTTGTCGTTTCCTTTGCATTTCAAGTCCATTTTTAAAAAACAAATCAGGTTTCAAATTTTGTTCACAAACTGAAATTTTTTCGCACTTTTCAAATATTTCCAATTTTGTAAAAAATTTCAACCTTTCAAAACTTGTTCATAAATTCAAATAATGTTCGCATTTTCAAAAAATTGTTCGGGCATTTCAAAAATTGTTCTCATTTTCCAAAAATTGTTCGGAATGTTTTTGTTTATTTTTTTGGAACTTTTCAAATAATGACCGGGATTTTTAAAAAATGTTCATGTTTTCAGAAATTGTTCTTGTTCCCAAATTTTGTTCACGTATTCAAAAACTGTTCAAGCTTCAAATTTGTTTGGAAATTTTAAAATTGTTCTCCGTTTCTAATTTTGGTCTAAAAATAAAAAATATCTTCATGATTTTCAAAATTTCCTATTTCTGTTTCTTTTCTTTTCTTCTTTCTTCCTTTTCAAGTATTTATTTCCCTTTTTCTGCTTCTTTTTCTATTATATTCTTCTTTCTTTCTCTATTTTTATTTTAGAAAAGTTTGAATTCAGAATTTCTGAAATTTCCTTTTTTTTTCAATTTTGTTCACAAATTTTGAAAAATACGTTCCAAATATGTTCAGGATTTTTTGAAAAGTTCATGTTTTCAAAAAATGTTCCTGTTTTCTGAAATTTGTTCACAAATTCAAAATAGGTGCAGGAGTTTTCCAAAAAAATTTGTGGTTTGAAATATTTTTGAATCCCAAAAATTGTTCCTGTTTTTCAAATTTTGTTCACTGGTTAATAATCATTTGGGAATTTCAAAAAATGTTTAGGTTTCAAAATTGTTCAAGGGGCTTCTATATTTTCAAGAAACGGTCACTTTTTTCAAAATTTGCTCTCTTTAGTAAAAAAGAAATTTGAGTTTTTTTTTCACATTGTTAAATAAATGTTTGCTTGTACTAAAAATGTTTACAATTGGAAAATATGTTAAGGATTCAAAAAATATTGGTTCTACATTTTTGTTCGGGGTTTACAAAAGTGTTCAAAAGTTCAGAAAAGTTCCTGATTTCTCGAATTTTGTTCACAAATTGAAAGAAAGTTCATGATATTCATAAAAAGCTTGCCTCTCCCTAATATTGTTTACAGTTTCATAAATTGTTCACATATGCAAAAATTGTTTGCTTTTTAGATTTTGGTTCAGAGTTTCACTAAATGTTCCATTTATTCCAAAAATGTTCGAGTTTTGGAAAAATGTTAATGTTTTCAAATTTGTTCAAAAATTTCCCTCTTTTCTAAAATATGTTCAAGATCGATCAAAAATTGTTTGACTCTTCCACAAATTGTTCGCTTTTCTAATATTTCCAACTTTGTTAATTTGTTCACAATTTTGAAATTTTTTTTATTCAATAAATATCCGCTTTCCTAAATAATAACGCATTCAAAATTCTCAAAAGAAGAAATAGATCTGTCTCCTTTTACAGTTATTATAAGTGGCGCTGCAACATTTAAACAGCAAAATTATGTATTGCAGTGGTTATGTACCACTTCTTGACCACAGGAGGTGCTGAGTTCGAAACCTTATGAGTCCATCTCTTTTAGGAATTTTATGCTAGTCCCGCTACTTAAATGATTGCGCTGCGAAATTGTCACAAAAGGTGTTCAACTCCAGCGGCATGGTTCCTGAATAGACGAGTAAGCGTTGCGAGTTTGAGCCCAACGCGAAGCGCGAATCGTTTTCTCTAAAATAAATTCGCTTTGCGGGGTTGGCTACCTGGACCAGCCCGTTGGTTCGACGCCTCTGTGAAGCTTCACCAGTTTGCCGCATAACGCGGCACATAGGAGGTCCCAGGAAAAGGACCGGGACAACTATCACGTGACATTTGCTCAAAAAAAAATAAACTATCATGTGACATCAGCATACATCAGGTGAATGAGACCATATTATAACTCAGCTACATGAGTTCTAGGCACTCTCTTTATTATTTGCTGGTGCTAGTGCCATGAATAGAAAATGAACAGATCCGGAAGTTTTTCTGAGAAAAAAAAGAGTAGCAGACAGAGTGGTGACATGGACGAAAGATTCAAGGCTTCTTCTCCGGCGCCAGCACCGGCGTGTCCGGGGTCACGGCAGCCCATAACTCCTCAATCTCCTCGAGCGCCGCCATGTTCTCCGGCGTGAGCGTGAGCTCTGCGTCGATGCTCCCGCCGCCCTCCCGGCCGGGGTACAGCGACGTCTTGCCGTCGAACTTGTTGGCCCGGCCGCTGCGCGCCGCCACGGGCCTCCCCCAGCCGAAGTCGCAGCCGTACATGTCAAACCGCGGCGAGCTGCCCATCAAGGTCTCGGTCGGGTCGAAGAAGCGATGCGTGTACACCATGGGCTTGGCCGTCCACGCCGCCACGCGCGCCCTGATGGCCGCGTCCGTGTGCGCCGCCACGGCCCGCCCCACGGCCGCCGTCGCCCACCCGTGCCCGCGCTCGAGGAGGTCCGCGGCGCGCGCCGGCTCCGTCCCGATGGCGTAGATGGTGTTGCCGAAGTACTCCCTGGGCAGCTCCGGCCGCAGCCGCCCGCGGTTGTTGATGGAGGCGCGGCACACGGTCTCCTGCTCCGGCGCCAGCCGCCGCGCACGGGTGATGCAGCGCCAGAAGAGCGAGGACAGCGCCTGGAACCGCGTCAGGGCGGCGGCGCCGGCTGCGTCCCCAGCGGCCAGGAGCTCCTCCCGCGCGCGCTCCTTGAGCGCCGCCAGCGAGTCCGCCGAGAAGTGCAGCATCCGCTCGCGCAACGCCAGCGGGGGCGCCCGCTCGACGAGCTCCGACACGTCGGCGCACGGCAGCACGGCCGGCCCCGCCGCGCCGCCGTCCGGCGACCAGCGCTCGAACGAGGGCTTCGGCGTCGGGGGCGCCGGGGCGAGGCCGAGTCTGGCGCGCGCGAGGGCCGCCCAGCTGTTGACGAGGTCCCAGAAGGCGGTGCCGTCGGAGAGCGCGTGGTTGTAGGCGAACCCGACGAACACCCCGTCGGCGAGGTCGGTCACCTGGACGGCGAGCAGCGGCTGCTCGCGGCCGCCGTAGTTGACGGCGTCGGTGAGCTGGAAGAACTGCGCCAGCACGTCGCGCGGCACGTCGGCGTCGGGCGGGACGATGCCCGCCATGGCCACGCCGTCGGCTACGGCGTGCACGACCTCCACGCCCTGGCCGTCGCAGTCGATGTGGACGGAGCAGCCAACGACGGCGCCGGTAAGTTCGTCCCTGTGCTGCTCGGTGGCGCAGCGGCCGGCAACGGGGTAGTAGTAGACAAGCGCGTCGCCGAGGGCCGCGGCGAGGTGGTCGACGACGCCGGCGGCGGTGGAGAGGGCGGATGCCGAGGAAGAGGGTCTGTGGAAGAGGAGGCCCTTCTGGATGTAGTTGGCGGACAGCATGGCGGCGTCCCAGGAGGTTAGCGGGATGCGCTCGCGCGGGCGCGGCGGCGGCGCCACCGTGCGCGATGACACCACGCGCACCATGGACGGCGACGGCGACGGCATTGCGCTTGTTTGGGGATAAAGATTAGTAGCAGGTTTGTTGCTAGCTGCAGGCTGGACAGTGTACAAATTGGAGCAGAAATTTGTAGGGGTTGCTAATTAACATTACTGATTTGGTTGGTTGGTGGCGGTAAAAAAATTGGACCTTTACCAGGCCAGCCAGATCAATTTCATTTTTAATTTGGGCACATGATATCTACAGATACGCGCATTGCTTAGCAATTCTATTTTAGCAAATCAGTCAGATTTCACGTGTGGAGTGAATCCTCCGTTTCAAAATATAAAGTATATTGTTTTTTGAAACGGCAAACCTCTCTAAGTTTGACGAAATTTATAAAGAAATATATTAATATACATAATATCAAATGGGCACCATTAGATTCATCCTGAAATGAATTTTTTATTTTATACTCCCTCCGTCCGGAAATACTTGTCCAAGTAATATTTGTATCTAGATGTATTTTAGTTCTAAACTAGAAGAACGTCCGTGCGTTGCAACGGGGCCACATTAACTTTAAGAGTTCAATATTACGACATTGGCGATTTTTTTTACCATCAAATCCTCACACACACACACACACTCTCCCTCCCTCTTCCTCACTCTCTCTCCCCCTCTCCCTCTCTCTAACACACACACATATCCATCTTATTGGGTACGGGACCATAATTCATCTATTTCACACACACGCGCTAGTGCATAACAATATGGATTATGTGTATTATATTTGCCACCAGAACTGAGGGAATTAACTTTAAGAGTTCAATATTCTGACCATGGGATATTTAGGCTGGCGTATATGGGAAATCAAAGCTAAAAATGACTCAATGAGTTAGGGATACATCAATAAATATTGTAAAAAGTGATAAAAACAAATCTGCAGCAACTGCGACCCCACGAACTCGTATTCGCAATGAGCAAGTTAGTGAGGCTGCCACGGTAGGCTAGCACCAAGGGACAAGGGCAATAGCCGCCTTCCCATTCAACCTACTGATTCTGCTGGCGCTACTTTCATCCTAAGCCCATGAGTACCGCTAGTGTGTTGCCACGTACGGAGAAACTACGAACTGAAATTTTCATCCAAATCATGAAAATTGTTAATGTTCCTCTCCTCTCCCATCCCTCGTGTGAACATACCCAATTCGTGGTTGGCTCGCTACATTCAGCGTAGCTCTGATGTGCACTGCCCTCGCTCTTGATTAGTTGCCGCAGTGCCACGCATCTACGCCAACAAGCTGGTGAAACAAATGCAAATGTTACACTGAGTCAAAATCAACCATCCCACAATTATAACAATAGAAAAGATAATAACCAAAATTTAACAAAAGAACTACTGCTTGGCTCCCAGATCCATCTCGATAGCCCTTGATCTGGCTGCTAAGCTTCTCCTAGCCGCCTCAACATCATGTCATTACCAAACATGTAGTGGATGCCTAGTGGGACAAGGATTAAGAAATCACATGAGGTGAAAATACGATGGCTGTCAATTCCATAAGACGATCCAAGTAATTTGACAAAACAGATCGGGAGCATCTTGTATAATCTCAAAAAAGCAACTAAAAATATGAGAAATGAATTGATGAAAATCATCCCCTGCTCTCATTCATGCTTGCTTTTGTAATGGGAGGCAAGGAATGGAGATACCGGGAGAAGAAAGGAGCACATGGACGGCAAGCCTCCACCACCGGCAAGTGGGGTTGCTTCACATCCAATCTCCACGGCCGCCGCCTCCATGGGGACGAACTCCCTTGTTCACAACCGGGCTCCCAATCGGCCGCTGCCTCGCCGACCTTGACGACGAAGTAGTCCCTCCCTTCGATCCCATTCGCAACGGAGGCAACACCCATCCCAGCGGACGGATCCGCGGTGAGATCCCTACTGGATTGTGGTCGTGCCTCCCCAAACCTCACTGCGGGACACATGAGAGGGTGTCGTTGCCATGGTCAGGCTTGGATGGGGAAAGGAGGCAACATAGCAGCAACGGCGCCTTCGCCGGGATTGGTGGCGATGACGGCAGCGAGCGAGCGGGAGGACGGCAGCGGCGAGAGAGTAGGAGGGTGGTGGCGGCAGTCCATCGGCTGCCGTGACGTGAGAGGAGGATGGGGATGGGGCTGCGATCTGGACGTATGGAGCGGTCGAGAGGAGGGGAAGCAGGCGGCTGGGTTTTTCCATCGAACGGGGTTTGGGGGAGGTCAAACAAGAGGTTCTTTTTTCGTGCGGGAGGCAGAGCAACGAGGGTGGACGTAGGGAGACGGGACGCGGTCGGTTGGCAGGAAAAGGAAAGCTATGCATTTTTTTAGGCAGTAGAGATGATTGATGATAAGAAAGGGAAAATCACATCAATATAAGGAAATATCCCATCAATACTTGATTGATTGTTATTTATTTTTTATATGGTAACTAATCTGATGGGTTTATGTGGGTGGTCCATCAATACTTGATTGATTGTGATTTATTTTTTATATGGTAACTAATCTGATGGGTTTATGTGGGTGGTGAAGCGAAAAGGCAAGTGGGAGGGAGACGAAATAAAACCAGCAAAATAGAACCAACGAAAGTGGTGAGACGAAAAAACCCAGCGAAAAATAACCGGCAGACTATTCACCAACTGCTCCATTAGTAATAGAGATACATTCATTTGTATCAATTTCTATGACAAGTATTTTCGGACGGAGGGAGTATCATTTAGTATTGTTGATGGCAATATTTTTGGCTTTGAAATTGGTCAAAGTTAAAGAAATTTGACTTTCAAAAACCTAACACACCTTATATTTTAGAACTGAGGGAGTATTTGGTTTGGCGAGTGCGGGAGTGTGTTTCCTTTTATTTATAATGTGGTGTTTTGATCGGCTTCCGGCAGTGTGATTCAATGCTACTATATTGTGCTACAATATTGCGTTGGTACTTCTTTTTTGTAGGTGGTGAGAGGGTGCATGGTATGATATGTTTTATAGGCCAACTCCTCGCGACTGATATTAAAAATCATTGACCCGTTCAAAATTATGAATCAAATCCAAAATTAAACACCTCAATCAAATGGGATGCTTTAAAATTAAGGAGCATAATGAATTGATTTTTTTAATAAAATAGCTCCTTCAAAAACTGTTGAGATGACCCAATTTTAAATTAAAGACCTCAATTGAATATGAGACCTTAAAAATTAGGGAGCATAGTGTATTTATAGATTCCAATCAAAAGGGATGTTGTACTGAATGGTTAGATGTAAGTACCACTAGAATCCTTTTTCTTTTTCTTTTGAATTGGACGGCACCAGAATCTGAGAGAGATAGACTACGAAATTTCACATCCATGATTAATTAACTGTAGTATTACAACATTACTCCAGTACGAAGGTGTGCATATGCATGTGTAGCTAACTACTACTCCTTCCGTTTCAAAATATAGGACGTTTTGACAGTTCAAATTGAACTGCAAAACCTCATATATTTATGAACAGAGGGTGTAGAAAATTTCATTGCAACATAAATATATATTAGTGCAAGTTATATAAGTTTTCATCCTTGTGTTGATTTCACATGACACGTGTGTACATTTTCTCGTCCAAGCTGCATGTGTCCATTTTTCACAAAAAAATAAAAAGAAAGGCTGCGAGTGTCCATAATATTGGCAAAACCCAGATAAATCAATGTAATCAAACACATCGTCTAGATTGACTGTTTAACTCAGAACATGCTAGTACAAATATGAGTATTGGAGGCGTTAAAAATCTCTATCCACGTGAGGTGGGTCTTGTCGAGAAGCCACCTCCTAGATCAGTAAATGAGTAATCCCTAGCGAATATAAACCCTCGGAAACTGAACCGTTGCGCTGTCCCTTCTCCAACCCCCCCCCCCTCCCATGTAAGCAGCCACTGTATTTCTCCACCATCGGCTAGTCGGCAAATA